>NW_010328474.1:0-2824 GCF_000700745.2 Antrostomus carolinensis
GGGTGTGTTCCCCGGGGCACCTCGAAGCTTTGCCAGGCGAGGAGCTGGGATCAGCCTCCCCCATCCCTGCGCTCTCCATCCCGGCTCCGTTCGGGAATGGAAAGGCCGGAGCCATGTGGATGATGGAGCCCTACGAGGGTTGGGGCACGTCCTCCACCCTCCTGCCCTCCCAGTAACACCAGCAGCCCGGATCCTGCCTCCCAGCAGAGCCGGTCTCAGCAGCCCTGGGGCTGGACTTACCCAAAAACCCGTCCGCCTGCTCCCAGCCGCCCTTTCCCAACCAGTTCTGAGCAGCTCCCACTCTTCCCAGCTTTTCCTTTCTCATATTTCTCACTAAATGGTCATTTACATCCTTTTTTTGTTTTTCTTTTTTAATTCTAAAGAATTGCAATTCCATTTCAAAGGAAACAAGAAACAACCCAAGAAACGGAGCCGAGACAATTCCCGCTGCCAAACCCCTTTTCCCAGGTGATCCAGTCCTGCCAGCCCCTGCCCAGCAGCCCCAGTTTGTCCAACCTTCCCAGTTAAAACCCCACATCAGCAGCTGATGCTTTTTAATCTTTATCATTTCCATTCCCTCACTCATCCAGCTTTTTTTTGTTTGTTTGTTTTGTTGGTTTGTTTGGGGTTTTTTTTACTAAATACCTAAATTCTCAGTGGTTAAGATGAAATGAAAACAGCTTTTCACCTAAAAATAACCAGGCACATCTGTCCACCTTCCCCATCTGCTGGGGTTGGATGAAGGAACCCACTGTAGGTATAAAATGATGGGTCTCTCTTGTCTTTACGTCCCGCTCGGGAGCTTTGATCACCTCTGAAAAATCAATTTATTCAGGGATGTTTATCCCCTAAAACTCATTTATTTATTGGATAACACCCTCATCAAGAAAAAAACAGAGAAGTGGATCTCCTGCCTGTAATTTCCTCTCCGTAACATTTGCTTTTTAAGTGGATTTTGTTGTTTTTGATTTATTTTGGGGTTTTTTTTAATTATTTTTTTTTAAATTATTTTTTTTTTAATTATTTTTTTTTTTATTCTTTCTCATGAGTTTTTCTCCCACCTTTTATAATTCTTTTTACGTCACCCAAAACCTCCAAATCTTAAAGCTTTTCCAAACCCAACTGCTTCCCAGCTTCGGAATCATCGATCGGCATTTGGTGCCGCGTTCCTGAGCAGAAGGAAATGGGCTGATTGAAGGGATTGAAGTTCCAACCGCCTCTAATTTCTTTAACGAGGTTCTTTCAAGGCGGATGATGGTGGTTATGACAACGTCCGAGCTCGAAAGGAAGAGCTGGAATGAGGATGGATCATCCTTGGGGTTCTGGGATAGGGTTTGGATGCAAACAGGAGCCAACGTGACCTACATGGCTACAGGGGAAAAGCCCCACCTGGATCAAAGGGTTTGGGGACCACCAAGAGAGTGTGGCAAAGGTAATGAGGAATATCCCCCTTGTATATTGGGGAAACTGAGGCACGGCTGAGGATGGTGATAGAGGAATTGGGAATCAAACCCAGTGAATGTGATTTTTCTCAAGGTCGCTGTGGGGCACGGAGCAGCCAGGATGACCTGGGAGCTGGATGAGTTCCAGGAGAAGCATTAATTCATCTCCCATCACCTGCCCCGTGATTCATCGCTCCGTCGCTGCTCTACATACTTTCCACCAAGGTTTCATTTGCCCCACACACACACACACACACACACACACATCCCAAACCAACCCATCGGCAGAAGAATGACTCCAGTGACCATTTATTTACTTTGTTTGGTCACCCAACACACCGGAAACCTTGAACTTGGCCAAACCCAACCCTTGTACGGAGCTGGGAATAGAAAACCGGTCTGAGAACTTTTCATTCTTCAGAGCGCGTGACCTTGGGGCTGAGCTGAGTGAAACAACCTTTCCCCAGCCTCTGTGGTGAGGGATGAACTTCACCCATCCCAAACCGCTCCACAAAGGTGGAAGGAGACAGGAGAATCATCTCCTGTCTGTCCTCAGGGGGGATTTTGTCCATCTGTCCTGCTGCTGCTCCTCTGAGGATGCTCAGAACCCTGGTGTTGATGTCCAACTCACCCATCCTAAACCAACCAGCCACATCCCAAGGTTGTCCTCTCCAAAACAGCTGGAGGGATTCCCTATGGGTCAGATGGGGGCTGGGGAATGGTGCCCCTGAGCTGGGCCACCCCAAGCTCCTGCAGCTCAGCCTTCCCAACCCGCACAACCAGGTTAATCTCCGGGATACAGATGGAAAGGGGGAGATTAAATTAGATTAGATGTAGGCATCTAATTTTAGTCTCCTCACATGTCGCTGGGGACCTGCTCTGGCTCTTCCCTGGTTCTCCTCAAATCCCTTGCTCCCCTCAAAGTCACAGGGCCACCAGCCAGCACAGGAGGAAACCAAATGGGGTCTGGTCAGGAAGTGGTACCCAGCAGTGGGGGCAAGCGTGGGATGTGGGGAGGTCATGGGACATCTGCCAAGTGGGCACTGGTGGTGATGGTGGTCATCCTTCAGTGGTGGTGGTCATCTTCCACTGGTGATGGCCACCCTCCACTGATGATGGCCACCTTCTGCTGGTGATGACCACTCTCCACTGATGATGACCACACTGCTGGTGGTGGCCATCCTCCACTGGTGATAGCCACCTTCTGCTGGTGATGGCCACCCTCCACTGGTGATAGCCACCTTCTGCTGGTGATGGCCATCCTCTACTGGTGATGAGCACCCTCCACTGGTGATGGCCACCTTCCACTGGTGATGGCCACCTTCCACTGGTGATGGCCACCTTCTGCTGGTGATGGCCACCCTCCACTGGGGATAGCCCTC
>NW_010328474.1:2911-9541 GCF_000700745.2 Antrostomus carolinensis
CGGCAACCCCAGTTTCCCCCATCCACGCCGAGCTTCTGCTGCTGCCTGTCCCTCTGCCTCCTGCCCAGTGACTGCGACATGAGGTGGACATTTGCTTTCTGCTTCCTGCCCTGACCTCCCTCATGGTGGCACCAACCATAAGCCCTTTGGCTTGTCCAGCTGCCAAGGATCCTGCCAGCTCCATCAAATGTCTCCTGATCCGAGGGGACATCGGATCCCCCATGGGACCAGCTCGGAGAGCACCTGAGATGAAACAGGGAGAGGAGACATCTGAGCCCCTTGTATTTCCACGAGTTGCACTGTCCCCAAAGTCCCAGCAAGGTCCCCAGACCCCAGAGGGGATGTCAGGAGCCCTGGCAGGATGGATGGTGTCCCCAAAAGCTGGCATGACCAAACTTAGGGACAACTGGGGAGGTCTTGGGGCTGTGCCAGGTGTGGTAGGAGCCTGGCACACCTCTGAGGTCAAAAGTCCCCGCCAGGACACAGGACCTTGAGTCACGTCACCCTGATGAATAACTCCCACGTGTGGCACTTTCTCAATCGCAGCGGAAGGAGGAGGTTTCTCCAGCATCCCCCGGGCGTTTTCCCGGCCCTTGGCAGCGGCAGAGCTGGGTCACCAGCACGTCCCATGGTGTGGGGTAAGTACATGTCCCCAGTGCCACCAAGGCAGAGCAGGGTCACCAGCACATCTCATGGTGTTGAGTGGGATGAGCACGACCCCAGTGCCCCCAAGGCAGAGCTGGGTCACAAGTGGGACAGCAGGCAGGGGGATGCTCAGGACCAGGGGCTTTTCCCTCATCTCCTCCATGGGACCCCTGAGCTCTGGGTGTGACCAACCCCAGGGGATCCACAGCCCGTGCTGAGCGTGTGGACACCGTTTTTCTGACCCGCAGAGCTGGGATGCTCAAAGTCTCCTGGTTCTTCTCCTGCTACATGAGAGCTGGAGCTCAGGGGTCTCATTCCAGAGGGTGCCAGCACAGGGATAACCCTGCCATCCCCCTCGGGGTGCCATGGCCACATCCAGCCTGGGCTCAGTGCAGAGCTGGTCCTCAAGACTTGACCAGGAGCACGTGGGAAGTGTCCAGCTCTGCCCAGATGCCGGAGGAAAGGCAGCAGCCGGAGGTGGAGCAGCAACCTGAGGGCTCTGGGGATGCTCAGGGACAATGTTGGGGTCAAACCCCAAATGCAAACCCTTCCACCCCAGAACCTCCACCTGCACCGATCCCTGCCAGATCCTTCCCACCAGCGCTGACAATCAGAGGAAATCACACAAAATTCAGCGTTGAGGAAGACGTGGGCTCGTGGCTACGGCAGGATCCCACCCTCTAGCCCTGCCAGACTCAGGGGAAAGCCATCACACGGGCAAGGACCCGTGTCCATGTCACCACAGCAGAGCCACGTGCTGCTGGTGACCCAGCTCTGCCTTGGTGGCACCGGGGACGTGCTCACCCCACATCAACCAACCCATCCTGAGTGTTTCGGTGAGATACTGGCAGAGCCAGCGAGGGAGTGAGGAAGAACAAGGTGGGGGGACCCCCCATCCCACAACCGAGGGGCTCCCACTCTCCCAGTCCTCCCACTGCTCGGCTGAAACTGGTTACAAATGAAAATTCACTTTTTTCTTTTCTTTTTGTTTTTTTTTTAGACATTTTCCAGTGAAGATGGTTTCAAAAGAGCAAAACAGCTCTGAGAGGCAAAAGGGAAAAGCTGCTTTTCCAGAGAAATTTCCCACATGCTGTTGACAGAGGAACTGCTGCTGGGCAGAGCCACACCGAGCACGGACACTCAGCATCCTGCCAGGGAAACGCTGCTGCTCCCTCGGTGAGAAAAAGAACCCTGAACCCCATCCCACTGCCTGGCCAGCTCTTCCCGGGATGCAGGAGCAGAACCGGGCTCTCCCCTGGGCACCCACAACATTTCACATCTCTCCCTGTGAGGAAAACCACGTCCTAAAGCCTCCACTCATCTATTTTTCCTTCAATTCATTTCTCCAGGCAGAAAAAAAACCCCCCCCCCCAATATTACATCCCGTCTGGTTTTGACATCATCCCACCTGGCTCGGGGCCAGAGGTTTGGGAAACGGCTCTCCAACACCCTTCCACAAATTCTTTCACCAGCACCCATCCTGTGACTGGAATTGTCCTCATGTCCCTTCACACTGAAGCCATCACAGCTCCTTCACCAGCTGCCAGGAGCAAAAAAACCCCAACAACCCCCCCCCCAAATCCCAAATCCCAAATCCAAGGAGAAAATCCCCTTACCTGAGTGAAGTCCTGCCCATCCATCTCATCTGCTGAGTCCTCAGACATTATCCTTGGAGAATCCAAGCTGGTTTGTTGAGATTGAGACCTTGTGTTCAGTGATGAGCAGGGACCAGGAGAGCTTTATCATCTCTGATGCCTGTGGAGGAAGGTCCTGCGCGTCAGCTCCCAGGTCATTGGCTGGACACTGCGGAGATAAATATGGGATTTCAGTGGCACCGATGTAATCCCGGGAGCTGGGGGATGAACACGATGGAGATACCCGGGATGTGATGCTACGTGCATGGTGCTGGAGGGGGTTTGAGCTCCTCCTGTCACACATTGGGTGCTGTTACCCACCCTGACACCCCTCAGGGAGCATCCCTCTGCGCCCGTACCCCTGCGCACGGCAATAAACAGCAGCTGGATTGCAGAGCACCCATGGGTGACCCATCCCCACCGAGGTGACTTGGTTTCCTTGCCCTGAATTTTGAGGCAGATAATGATGAATTCTCTCTCCTTTTTATTTCCTGGACAGGGAAAATGGGGGAATTAATGCTGGGACAGGATGGATGTGTTTGCAACGAGGCATTTGCAGGGGCTGGAAGCTCCAAGCTGTGCTGGATCTGCATGACCTCAATCCTGGTGACACCCATGGAGACCAGTTATTGCACGTGCCCGTGCACGTGTGCCTGTGGGGCAGGGACATGTGGCCACCCACACAGATTTTACCCCACCAAGTGCTTAATTGGGATCTGTGGGAATCTAGCAGAGCTCTGGAGAACCCCCCAAAAAATCCAGATGAGGGGTAAAAAGATGGGGGGGGGGAAGAGCTGCTGTGGTGACCTGACAGTCACCCCAGCCCCGTGGCTCTGTCCCTACGTGACCGTGGACACGCAAGTCTCCTTTCCCCACTGGCAGAGAGGAGCTGCCGAGCAAAGAGGTTTAAGGTTGATGCACTTATTAATTCTATCAACCGGAGATTATCCGGCTCGGAGGGCCGGGCAGCACCGGCGCTCATCGTCAGCACGGTTATCCGGGATGGGAGAGGCAGGAATTGCCAGTGGGGAGGAGGGGGACAGAGCTGCAGCCCCCAGGTTCCCTGTCACAGATGGCTTGGCCACGATGAAGGGTGGAGAGAGGGGACAAGGTTGGTTTTTGGGGGATGCAGGGTCCCAGCCTGGGCTCAGGCACCACCTGTGTGGGCTGGAGGTTCAACTCAGCCCTGAATCTTAGTCTGGTCTCTAAACTCGGTACTTTCCCTTTGCAAGGTGCTGCGCTGGCTGGGGAGAGCGAGGCAGAGCTGAGCCCCATCCCCATCCTTGTCCTCATCCCAGTCCCCATCCTGGTCCCTGTCCTGTCCTCATCCCCATCCCTGTCCCCATCCTGGTCCCTGTCCTGTCCTCATCCCCATCCCTGTCCCCATCCTGGTCCCTGTCCTGTCCTCATCCCCATCCCTGTCCCCATCCCTGTCCCCATCCCTGTCCCCATCCCCATCTCAGTCCTGCCCCCATCCCTGACCCCATCCCTGACCCCATCCCTATCCTAGTCCCCATCCTGTCCTCATCCCCATCCCTGCATCCTTGTCACTGTTCCTGTCCCCATCCCTGTCACTGTCTTTGTCTTGGTGCCTGTCCCCATCTTGTCCCCATCTCATCCCCATCTCCATCCCATCCCTGTCACCATCCCTGACCTCATCCTAGTCCCATCCCTGTCCATGTCCCTGTCCCCATCTCACCTCCATACCCAACCCCAACCCTGTCCCCATCCTGGTCCTTGTCCCCATCCCTGGGGCAAATGTTCGACAGTGACAGCCCAGGACTAAACCAGACCCCATGGTGCTCACAGCCACTCTGGCTGCAATGGCAGCTGTGCCATGAGCTGTGCCATGGACCATGCCATGGGCCGTGCCATGAGCCACTCTGGCTGTGATGGCAGCCGTGCCATGAGCCATGCCATGAGCCGTGCCATAAGCCACTCTGGCTGCGATGGCACCTGTGCCATGAACTGTGCCATGAACTGTGCCATGAGCCTTGCCATGAGCCATGCCATGATCTGTGCCATGAACTGTGCCATGCGCTGTGCCATGAACTGTGCCATGAGCTGTGCCATGAGCCATGCCATGAGCTGTGCAGTGAGCTGTGCCATGAGCTATGCCATGAGCCGTGCCATGAGCTGTGCCATGAACTGTGCCATGAGCTGTGCCATGAATTGTGCCATGAGCCATGCCATGATCCGTGCCATGAATTGTGCCATGAGCCGTGCCATGAGCTGTGCCATGAGCCACTCTGGCTGTGATGGCACCTGTGCCATAAGCCATGCCATGAGCTGTGCCATGAGCTGTGCCATGAGCTATGCTATGAACTGTGCCATGAGCCGTGCCATGAGCCGCTCCCTCCAACCGCCACCTGCCTCGTGCCAGGGCAGGGGTTTGACACCTTCAGCTGATGGCAACTTATTTTATCTCCAAAAACCCCTCTGCACTTCAGCGAGGTGGAGCTCCAGCTGCTCCAGGCTGGATCCTCTCTCCGCCAAAGCCACCGGCTTTTACAAAAAAGCCTCTTCAAGCCGGGAAGGACAGAGCTGCCTTTGTTCCATCCCCACTCCTATTGCTGCCGGCGCAGAGGAAACGTCACCGAGTCCTTTACCATCCACCTCCCAGCACGTCCGCACTGGGAATCTCTAGGAAAGGGAAAACACAATGAACTGGGAGCACTGGGTGATGGGAGATGTGCTGGGGAGCGAGTGGAGCTGGGGAGTTTGGGGGGCCGGGGATATCACTGGGTGTCCTGGCAGGTATTTACCAGTCCCAGATGGACTTTAATTATTATTTTGATTTAATCAAAGCAGGATGGTTTCATCTCCTGCTGTAACAAAGGGTGGGGTTGATGCTCAGCCCCATGGCCCGGCCGTTCCCACCCAGCTCGCACCATCGCTGCCCAAATCCTCGTCACGGCGGTGCCGGCCGATAAACCCCCTTATTGTCCCTCCTGCCTCATGTATAATTCAGCACATGGTGGGGGCAAGATCTGCCCTTTCCCAGCGTGGGACCCCCTGTGGGACCTCAGTGGGTGGCTGCGGACTGTCCCCACCTCCCACTGGGGGTCACAACCCCTTCCCCAGTGTGGCACCTCCTGCTTTTCTTTAAACCTCTTGAGAAAGAGGTGGTGGAGGAGCAGCTGGCTGGGATGTGGGCAGGATGGTGATGTCCCCCAGACCCCTGGGATGTGGGCAGGACGGTGATGTCCCCCAGACCCCCAGGATGCAGGCAGGACAGTAATGTCCCCTTGGATGTGGGCAGGATGGTGACATCCCCTGGGATGCAGGCAGGACAGCGATGTCCCCCAGACCCTCAGGATGTGGGCAGGACAGTGATGTCCCCTGGGATGAGGACAGGATGGTGACGTCCCCCAGACCCCCAGGATGCAGGCAGGACAGTAATGTCCCCTTGGATGTGGGCAGGATGGTGACATCCCCTGGGATGCAGGCAGGACAGCGATGTCCCCCAGACCCTCAGGATGTGGGCAGGACAGTGATGTCCCCTGGGATGAGGACAGGATGGTGACGTCCCCCAGACCCCCAGGATGCAGGCAAGAAAGCAATGTCCCCTGGGATGCAGGCAGGACAGTGATGTCCCCCAGACCCCCAGGATGCGGGCAGGACAGTGATGTCCCCCAGCTCCCCAGGCATTGCACCGGGAACCCATCTGCCTGCAACTTCCACAACATCAACACTGAGGCTGGGTACAAAAACCACCTTCAGATTTTCCCTCATAAATACACCTTTGAATTTCCAGCTTGAACAACCAGGAAACCTTGGCCAAGACGGAGCTCTCTGCCTCTCACCGGAGCTCTCTGCCGCTCACTGGAGCACGGTGATATTTCCCCAAGATAAGGCACTGGAGAGGTGCAGATATCGATATCAGCAGCAGCGCTGATGGCAGCTGGCGAGATGATTTTATGGCTTTAATGGCAGGATAAAAGCCTTTAAAGAGGCCTCAGCAGCCGTCTGGCAACCTACGCTCCCCCATTTCCTACGCCGGCGGCTGTGAGCCACATCCCGGGGTGCTGCGTGTTCCCGGTGCCGAGCTGGGCTGGGATCCCCCGTGAGCTCAGGGACTGGGATCTGCTGATTCGGTGAGGAAACCCGGCTGCCAGTGATGCCACGAATTCCTGGGTGCAGCTGCCCAGGAAAATGGGCATCTCAAGACAAGTTTGGTGGCAGGATGAGGAAGGAGAGATGGTAATGCGGTGGCTGGAGGGGATGCCACCGCTCCATAAAGCAGTAATGCAGTGGCTGGAGGTGATGCCACCGCTCCATAAAGCACCTCAAAGTGTTTTATTAAGGTGCTCCCCATCCATGAATCACAGAATCATAGAATGGTTTGGGT
>NW_010328474.1:9672-13448 GCF_000700745.2 Antrostomus carolinensis
CCCCCCTGCCATCAGCAGGGACACCTTCCACTAGACCAGGTTGCTCAGAGCCTCATTCAGCCTGGCCTTAAACACTTCCAGGGAGGGGGCATCCACCACTTCCTTGGGCAACCTGTTCCAGTTTCTGACCACCCTCACAGTGATGACCAGCATCCCACCACAGGTGCTCACAGCAGCACAAAACCATCACCAGGCCGGTGGCTCTGGTGGCAACCAGCTGCCTCCAAGATGTTTGGGATCATGCCAAAAAAGATTGGGCTTAATCGTGTGTCAACAGCTACCCCATGCCAGGATCCGGCCACGCCACAGCCTTGGCACCAACCCCCTTCCCTGACCTTCCCAGCACCCACCCCGCTGCGGTAATTAGAAACCACCGGGTAATTTTCCCAATCTCGTGATAACGGCAAATGTCAGATCCCGCCCAAGCGCCGGCGTTGATGGCCGGGCAGGATGGAGACAAGTTGGTGAAGGGTTTAGAGGGGAAGGGTGTGAGGAGAGGCTGAAGTCACTTGGTTTGTTCAGCCTGGAGAAGAGGAGACTGAGAGGAGATCTCATGGGGGTCTAGAACTTCCTCCCAAGGGGAAGAGGAGGGGCAGGCGCTGATCTCTTCTCTCTGGCCACCAACGAATGCCAGGAGCAGAGGAAATGGCAGGAAGATGTGGCAGGGGAGGGTGAGGTTGGCCATGAGGAAAAGGTTCTTGAGGCAGAGGGTGGTGGAGCACTGGAACAGGCTCCCCAGGGAGGTGCTCATGGCACCAAACCTGACAAGATTCCAGCAGCATTTGGCCAAGGCCCTGAGGGACATGGTGTGAATGTTGGGATTGTCCTGTGCAGGGACAGGAGTTGGACTCCATCATCCTGGTGGGTTCCTTCCAGCTCACAACATTTGATGTTGGGATGGAGCCACCCAGCTTCAGGGAGCATCCCAGGAATGCTGGTGCTTTGGGATCCAAGCCCAACTCCTGCTCCAGCCACACTTCAGTGGGGAAAATGAACAGGATGACCGGGCACCTCTGAGCCTGAACTGCTGGAAAACATCCCCAGCACGGAGCGTTCCCGACGGGCAAACAGCCCTCGGGATGCTGGGATGCTGTTTCCCGGGAATTCAGCCCTGGAAGCTTCCCCAGCTCCCATCCCTCCCAGGAGCAGCGCAGAGGATGCTTGGCCTGGAGCATATCAAGCTGCAACCCCGGGGGGTGAGGAAATTGGGGTGAATCCCCCAAAACTCCGTGAGGCTGTTGGTGGTTTTAGGGGGCTGTGTCCAGCCACGTGCATCTGGCCAGCAGAAGCAGAAAATGGGGGGAAAAATAAGAAAATACCCCCCTGTCTGGCTTTGGGGTGACCTCATCTGCTGTAAACACCCCCCCGCACTTCTGCAAGCAGGGGCTGATCACTCTGAACCCTAATAACTGTGACCCCCAAAAGCCATGGTCCTAAATAACTGTGATCCCTAATAATCCTGATCCCTAATAACTGTGAGCCCTAAAAAACATGATCCATAATAACTGGTACCCCTCCTAATCATGACCCCAAATAATTGTGACCCCTAAAAAACATTGTCCCTAAATAACTGTGATCCCTTATAATCCCAATCCCTAATAACTGTGATCCCTAAAAAACATAGAGTGTCCTTAAATAACTCTGATCCCTAATAACTGTGACCCCTAAAAAGCTTGGTCCCTAATAAGTGGGACCTGTAATAACTGTGACCCTTAATAATTATAATCCCTAAAAAAAAATAGTCCCTAAATAACTGTGATCCCTAATAATCCCAACCCCTAATAACTGGGATCCCTAATAATCCCAACCCCTAATAACTGGGATCCCTAAAAAACATGTTCCCTAAAAACTGTGACCCTTAATAACCATGGCCCCTAATAACTGTGACCTCTAAAATAACACAGTCCCTAAATAACTGTGATCCCTAATAATCCCAATCCCTAATAAGTGTAACCCCTAAAAAAATGGTCCCTAATAACCGTGACCCCTAGTAACTGTGATCTCTAAAAAAATCATGCTCCTAAATAACTGTGATCCCTAATAATCCTGACCCCTAATAACTGGGATCCCTAAAAAAACATGGTCCCTAATAACTGGGACACTGAATAAACATGATCCCTAAATAACTGTGATCCCTAATAATCCCAATCCCTAATAAGTGTAACCCCTAAAAAAAATGGTCCCTAATAACCGTGACCCCTAATAACTGTGATCTCTAAAAAAATCGTGCTCCTAAATAACTGTGATCCCTAATAATCCTGACCCCTAATAACTGGAACCCCTAAAAAACCTGGTCCCTAATAACTGGGATCTCTAAAAAAACATGGTCCCTAATAACTGTGATCCCAAATAATCCCAACCCCTAAGAACTGTGACCCTTAAAAAAAATGGTTCCTAATAACCGTGACCCCTAATAACTGTGATCTCTAAAAAAATCATACTCCTAAATGACTGTGATCCCTAATAATCCTGACCCCTAATAACATGTTCCCTAAAAACTGTGACCCTTAATAACCATGGCCCCTAATAACTGTGACCTCTAAAATAACACAGTCCCTAAATAACTGTGATCCCTAATAATCCTGATCCCTAATAACTGTGAGCCCTAAAAAACATGATCCATAATAACTGGTACCCCTCCTAATCATGACCCCAAATAATTGTGACCCCCAAAAAACATTGTCCCTAAATAACTGTGATCCCTTATAATCCCAATCCCTAATAACTGTGATCCCTAAAAAATATAGAGTGTCCTTAAATAACTCTGATCCCTAATAACTGTGACCCCTAAAAAGCTTGGTCCCTAATAAGTGGGACCTGTAATAACTGTGACCCTTAATAATTATGGACACTGAATAAACATGATCCCTAAATAACTGTGATCCCTAATAATCCCAATCCCTAATAAGTGTAACCCCTAAAAAAATGGTCCCTAATAACTGTGACCCCTAATAACTGTGATCTCTAAAAAAAACATACTCCTAAATGACTGTGATCCCTAATAATCCTGACCCCTAATAACTGGAACCCCTAAAAAACCTGGTCCCTAATAACTGGGACCCCTAATAAGGTGCTGTGGGATAGGGAAGCTCATTACGGAGCATTAATGAAGGGAAAATTGGGGTTTCAGGGGTTCTGTTAAAACTGATTTGTGTTCCCACGGCTCATTTTGAGGCTCATTTGGGGATTTTTTGCAATTAGCTCCTCCAGTTCCCACCTCCATCCCAGTGAGGAGGAAAACAACGACCCCAGGGGATGGATTTCAACCCCTCCAGGTGTTTTTTAGGTTTGGGGAAACTGAGGCACGGCAGCCGCAGCCCTGCACGGGGGAACACGTCCATCTCCCCCACACCCCATGGGGCACCAGCTCCTCACCGACAGCCCCCAAAACCCCCAGGAAAAGTGGGGTGAGACACCTTGGGGTGGCTTTTTACCCCCAAAAAACACCGGAGAGAAGGACGGATGGTGTTTCAGGAGAGGGAAACCATCCCAGGGGTGGGGCTGGGATGAGGTTCCCCTCCGCAGGGAATAATCCAGGGTGACAAGGTGGGCACCAGCCTCAGTTTTTGGAGAGAAAAAAGGAGAATTTTCCCTTTTTTTGGGCCACGCTGTGGTTCCAAGTGTGCCAGGGACTAACACTGCCATCTACTGAAATGGCCCTTCCTGTCATCAAACTCCTATTTTTATATATGAGGAGTATATATTATATATATCAAAATATATAAAACCATATGATATTATATATAATAATATCATATAAAATATATATACTTTAT
>NW_010328475.1:0-225 GCF_000700745.2 Antrostomus carolinensis
CTTCCCTGTCCCCATGCCCTCATCATCACCCTGGCAGGCTCTCCCTCTCCTGAAAAGGACTTCTCACATACTCTTTTTTTTTCCCCTAAAAAAGACAAGCCTCTGAATAAAAACATGACATTATACAGTTCAGTTAAAGTCATAGAATCCCAGACTGGTTTGGATTGGAAGGGACCTTAAAGCTCATCCAGTTCCAACCCCCCTGCCAGCAGCAGGGACACCTTC
>NW_010328475.1:678-4487 GCF_000700745.2 Antrostomus carolinensis
AGCGACTGCATCTGCTATTGAGGTGAAAATGAATTATTGTGTGTGTGGGGGGAGCAACTGCAACAGCAAAGTGCAATGTTTTCTAGAAGGATTGTTGGAAAATGAGAAGTTATAACTTTGAATGTTGAGGTTTCAGCCCAGCTTTTGCCATCTTGGTTTCTGCTGCCTGAAGAGTAAATTGTCAGGAAAACTAAAGCCAACCTGGCCTTTTGGATAGAGGGAGAATTGTTGACCCATGTGCCCTTGTGCCTGTGAAGGAGCAAGTGGCCCAAAGTGCATCAAGAAAATGACATTTCACTGTTGGTGAAGCTGGAGGGGCTGCCCAAGGTGTGCTTGGTAAGGAACAGGACTTTGGCCAAGGAAAGCAGTGACTGCTGAGACTGCTGGTTGTGCCTCTAACACAGCGTGTGGTGTGTGCTGTGCTTCCTGGAGCTGCTGGAAGGAAGGCCTCTTCCCTCGCCTTGCTTCTGCACATCCGCCCAGTTCCTTGATGATATGTTTGAAGAAGCTTTCAGCAAAGCTGTTCTCTTTGTAATTAGCTGATGGAAACTCATGTGATGTGTCTGAACACAGAGTCTAATTACAGCATTAGTGGATAGTGTGTACAACAAACTCATATTTAAATATATATATATATATATATATATATAATTTACTAATCCACAGGTAGACTTTTGGGGGTGGCCCAGGCAGTTAATGTTATTCTTTTGAGACATATGAGCCACCTGGATCTTGACATGTTCAGTAATCAATGCAACCTGGAGTGATCTTATAATCCTCTGTGTTGGATCTGGTTCCAGAAGATGTTTGTATCAGCAGGGAGAGAAAAGAAGTCTGTCCATGTCGTCCACAGCTTTCAGCTCATCTGGTCAATGAGTCCCCACCCTTCAAATATCTCTGGTGCCTTCTTCCTACTGCTGCTTCCTTTAGTGTTGTCTGTGGATGAAGGAGATTTCCAGGTGTAAACCAAGTGTATGTTTCCTGGTGGGCTGAGGGAGCAAACAGAGGATAAAGACCTGACCTTGGGGGAAATGCTGTAGCCACACGATCTCTCAGTAGCTGTGAGCAGGTACTTTAGTTGCTGTGAAAGCATCCTAGCTTTGCTACCTTTGAAGGAAAACAGGCATTTTAAATGTCAGCCATCTAGTAGATTTGATCAATCCTGCAGGATCTGTCGTTTTTGTCTGAAAAGTGAGGGTTTTTTTTAGATGGTTATTTGGACTTGGGCACTATAGGGGACGAGGGAACAAGCAAACACTTGGAATGGACCTGGCAGATCCCAAGATCTCCACCAGCCAAGCTCTTCAACAGCCTTTTGGATTATCTGGTGGCTTTCTTGGATGCCATGCAGGATGTTTTCTCACATGGCTCCTAGTTCTACCGATTTGCCTTTAATTAGTTCCAGTAGCAGCGCTTCCTCTGCCTCACTTAGAGGTGAAGCATGGCCAGAGCGTGGAACTGGGATCTCATTTTCAGAAACAATCTGGTTCTGCTGCTGAAGCTGCTCCTCCTTGTACCTGGGGTAAGTCAGCTCAGGTCACTGTGGTTAACGTGTCTCATCTGCAAGCACAGATGACACCTGTGGTGGAAATGGACAGGTAGGCTCATTACTTTGTTATGAAGAGATGCTGGTTTGTGTTGCCATGCGTGATTTGTTTTTCTTAGTATGTACCTGCTTGAAATTTATATAGAGAGAGGAATTTTTCTCTGAAGCACAAGTGGTTCAATGCTGGATTGTTGTTAATGCCTCTAAAAGTCTCATTTCTCCGACCTAACAGCCTTGCATTTTGCAACTTCTGCCAGTGCTTCTCTAATCCTTTCCTGGCCTAGATGATTTATAATGAATGTTTTAGGCAAGCAAAGCGAAGCAAAACTGCCTCCAAGATGAGTGAGGGGTGAAAATCTTGGAAAGGGAAATGAAGATCCAAGACATAAGGAGATTATTGTTTTCTCCTTCAGTACCATTCGTTTCCCTGGGTGATGAGCTCTGTAAACTCAGAGGAAGGAGGTAAATACTGCTTTTTAGAAGATGCTGGGTATCTTTTGCTAGGATGTTAGAAATAGTGGAAAATGTGTTTCTTCTGCTTTTAAGTTCCAAATGTGTCACCCTCTGGAACTGCATTTACCCTGAGAATTCAGGTTTTAAGGCAGGACCAACCGCCTCAGCTGTGCTTAAATACTTGTTGTAATGAGAGGATGGAGCTGGTACCTTTGATTCAAGAGGAACAGCACTGTCTGAACTCACAAAACCATTTGTATCGAGACATTCTCCACATGACTTTGTAAATGTGGTACCTATAGAAGAAAAAAAAAAACCCATGAGCAGAGTAAAGTACCAGGAGGTATTGTGGGCTGCAGTTATCTGGTGTGGTTTTTGGTTTTTTTCCCTTGTTTTCTTAGCCCTGCAGGAGATCAGTTTGCACAATGCACACATTGTGTGTTTCACAGTAGGATGCTTTGTCAAACAGAATCTCTGCGCTCTTGACTCTTTCGCACAGTGGAAAAAAAAAAAAGAAGAAGAAGAAAAAAATAAAAATCCTAGTGATTTCATCTTGAATGCCCCATGCTGTTCAAATCTGAGCGAGTGAAAGCGTCTACAAGGTAAAGAAGACTTGGGTTAGTGTTCCATTATCCTGGAGTCAAATGGTTCTTTCTCCTTTGTCATCTCCCCAAGCACTAGTGATGGAGATCATTTTTAATGCATGCTCACTGTAAATTAGGGGAGGATGCTGCAGAGGGGGTTGAGGAGTCTGGAAGCTTCTGCTCATTCCTTTTGTGAAGATGGGAGTCATGACCTTGATGCTTTGAGGGAGGCAGCCCCGTTCCCTTCGTGTGTCTCTTCTCTAGCACACAGCTCACATCTTTTTGGTGTGAGAGCAGAGGAATGGGTTAGGCTGAGTATTTTCTCCCCAAGCTGAATGCTGTCGTTGGAAGATGCAGGAGGAAGGGCACGTGCTACGGCATCGGAGCGCTCTTGCTTTTGGAACAGGTGGTCCTGGAGCTATAAAAGATGTTAAGGAGTTTAAAAGTGTTCAAGCTGCAATTTTAAATTGACAACTTTCCAGCTCTAACCGGTCACTCCTCAGCCACCGCAGCTGACTTGGGAACATTTGGCTCAGGAAGCGGAACAGCAGTTGGAAACAAATAGTGATTAGTTTTTTCATGGCTTCCCAGGGAACCCATCAGTTTTGTTCGTGTTGTTGGTTGGGTTTTTTTTTTTTTTCCCCCTCATTTTTGTGATTCCTGTGGATTTTTAAGGCACTGTAGATGCAGGATGTTCAGTTTAGCCAAGCTTGCTTACTGGCAGATTAAAATGAGCAAAGGCTGAGCACGCTGAGTTCACTCATCATAACCAATATGATGCTTCTCAGAACTTCCTTTGCCCTTGGTATCTTCACCGAGGAATCCTGCCTGCTGCCGTCAGCCCCCCTGCGTTGAAATCCCATTTTACCCATTTGAATGCTGTAAGAAGTGCTGTATAAACTAAACAGGAGCATCTGTGAAGTGGTTAGAGTTGTTGTTGATTGCCTTTTCCTTATTGCCTTCAGGGGATTTAAGCTTGAATTTGCTGGAAGTAGAATTTATGAGCCAGAACGCTCCATTTCTGATCCTTAAGCTGGGAAAAGTGCGGTGAATTTGATGGGTCTTTCTCTTGCCTCCAATGTCTCTTGGCTTTTGATCTGGACCTCGCAGGGCTCTCCCCATGTCGTTAGCGTAATTGCTTTTTGCATGTTGAGAAGATGCCTGATTTTTACATGAGTGCTTTCTTTATGGAGAGCAGCTTTAGGATTTCATCCCATCTGCTTCTC
>NW_010328476.1:0-1397 GCF_000700745.2 Antrostomus carolinensis
TCTCTGTGGAGAAGACAACAGACAGTCATTTCCCAGCCACCCCCACCAGAGCCTGATGGACACCAGGTCCCCCCTTGATGCCTCAACCACATGTGCAGTGAGTTTGGGGGTCTCAGCTGAGGTCACTCCAAAGCCACTGGTGATGCTGTGACCACACAGGGAGCAGAGGAGGGTTCAGAGGGGCATGGGTGGGGGACTTTGGTGGGGTCAGTGCCCCCCAGGTTGCTCACCTCTCCTGGGGAAGATGATGAGGGAGGTTTCTGAGTCCCCTTGCAGCCGGCAGTAGCCATCGATGAGGTCAGCCATGTTCTCTGCCTCGGCCAGAGATGCTGTCTTGATAGCCAGGGACTGGGGAAGATGGCAGGGACAGAGGATGGGTGAGCCCAGAGTTGGGGTTAGGAGGGGGGACACTGGGATGGGGGGAAGGTCACCACCTTCTTTCCACCTTGAAGCATGGTGACCACCTCTCAACTCTGCAGTAGATCCCAGTTTCATCCATCCCAGTATCATCCATCCCAGTATCATCCATCCAGTACCATCCATCCCAGGACACACTGGTCAACACACTCAACCCCAAACCACCCCCTGGAAGGGTGGACACTTGATGGGGGACAATCCTGGGGCTACTTTGGGGGAGAGTCTCCCCTCAACCAGGGCTGGAGGCAGAAGCTCTCCTGGTGGAACCATCTACCAAGTCCTCCCTAACCTACAGGGATGTGATGCCACCCCACAGCATCGGGGGACTCCCCCCAGGACATCCCCCCAGCACCCAGGGCATCCCCCCATCAATGCCTCCTCACCTGGGGGGTGCCACTGAGCCCCAGCTGCAGCACAGCCCGACCCTCCTCCACGCTGGAGCACTTGATGGACTTGATGTGCTTGAATTCGGCCAAGCAGGTGGGCTGGGGAGAGAGGAAGAGCCTCAGCGTTGACCTTCATCATCAATTTAAGAGCAGCCACCCCCCCACTCACCATCCATCACCCAACATCTCCCCATGTACCTTGGCCTCCTTGCTGGTCATCTGCCGGATGCCCTTGGGTCCGATGACCAGGTCCACTGTGATGTTCCACCCTTGCTGGGGGGCAGCAGAAGGAGGATGGAAATTTAGGGGGTGGGTGTAGCCCCCAGAACCAGGTCCAACCCCCCCCAAAACTTCTGTGAGAGGGGATGGTTTGGAGAGAGGATGGTGGGTGGTGGAAGAGAAGGAGCCCAGAGGGGTTTTGTTCCTCCTCCTGGCCCCAAAGGGGGTCCAAGTGCTCCTGGTTTGACACCTTCTCACCCCAAAGGGCTTCAGCAAACTTCAGGCACCAGCTCACACACGCTGGGCCTGGACCCCTGGGTGTGGAAGGTCCCCAGAGCCCCCACCACACCCCCAGTCCCTCTCAGCAATCCCATC
>NW_010328477.1:0-1182 GCF_000700745.2 Antrostomus carolinensis
TTTGCCTGCCCCCCACCCCGACTCCCAGGTGCTGGGGAGCTGCAGCTGAACCCAGGCGGGATGTCGGCCCCCCCGGACAAGCTGCATGGCTTCCTGGAGACCTTCGCCACGCTGCTGCTGCGGGTCCGGCCGGACAAGTGGAGCAAGTTCCTGGGCAGCGAGGAGACCGCGGCCGTGCTGGACGAGTTCTTCAAGCAGCAGGACGTGCTGGAGCTGGTGCTGGGGCTGAACTCCTCTGGGCAGCTCCTGCCAACCGCCTGCTTCCCACCTGCCCTCAGGGGCAAGGGCATCTACTTCGTGAAGAAGAAGAGGGAGAACATCACCCAGGAGAACTGCCAGAGTGGGCTGCTGGTGGGAGACATTGGCCCCTCGCCAGTGGAGCACCTCATTGCCGTGGTGGAGGAGGTGGGTTGCCCACACCAGTGGTCACTGGGTGCAGGTTTGGGGCAAGTGGGACCTGCCCTCACAGTGGCTCCCGGCCACCCGCCCCACTGTGCTGCTGGGCTGACCAACCCCACCAGGACCCAGCGCTGGGTGGAGGTCAGAAGCCCACCTTTTTTTTCCGGGGCCCCAGCTGGATCACTTCCTCCCTGTGGTTTTAAAAGCTCAGCGTAATTCCCCCTTCCCCGTGCCCTGCAGCTGGGAAATGTCTGAGTGGATTTCTCTCAAACTCCCCATAAATATTCCCACTTGGAGGACTGCCAGCCCGGAGCACCCGAAAGCTGAGTCAGGCCCCAGGAGCCCCTGCAGTTCCTCCTCCTCAATACCAGGGGCTTTAGCTCATGTGCCAGCCCCTGACCCCACTGGGTCCCTGCACTTCCCAAGCCATGGGACCTGGAAACTCACCCCAGGGCGAGGGGACTCCTGGTCACACTGATGAGAAAAACATCAGCAAAACCCATCAGTGGCGGCTGGAGCTGCAGCTGGGCTGGGACCATGCTGGGCTGGGACCATGCTGGGCTGGGACCATGCTGGGATGGGCAGCAAGAGGGGACGTGGTGCAAACCAGCGCAGCTGCACGCTGCCCTTGGCGCTGGGAGAGCCTGACCAAGCCCTCTCCTCCAGGTCATATGGCCCCTGCTCCTGAGCGAGGAGAACGTGGCGGGCTGGCCTGGGGTGGTGGTGGAGGACATCATGCGACAAACCCACCGGCTGAAGAATGAGATGTTTGTGATGGGCGGG
>NW_010328478.1:0-1219 GCF_000700745.2 Antrostomus carolinensis
GGTGTCGGCTGCCATCTGGCCCGGTTCTCTGCTCCTGCACTGCCTGGGGCCGGCCTGGTGCCAGGGGCTGCTCCCCAGGCTCTGTGCCCGCACTGCTGGGCATCTCCTCCTGTGTGACAGCTGCTGGAGTAACATCCGAGTCGCTTCCCTGCTTGGTTTGTTCCCCCGGGTGTAAGAGCTGGAGCCGAGCCCATGCCTCACGGCTGCTGGAGCCAGGTGGGAATGAGTGGCCTGTGTGTCCCCAAGGGGGGAGTCTGGGTGCTGGGGTGGGCTGTTGTGCCCCACAAAGTGCTGCCCAGCTTTGGGCAGCCCTGTCACCTTCCCTCCAGCCGCGGGGCACTGCAGGCTCGGGGCTGAGGGGGTTTCTGGGTGTCCCAGGGACTGAGTGTGGGGTGGCCCGGGCTGGCGCTGGGGAATGGTTACAGCAGGAAGCTGAGTCAGTCGGGAAGGCACGTCTGCGGGAACAGGAAAGAGTCGGGGTGCTGGCACCAGCGGGAAGCAGGAGCTGTGTTGTGCCATGGGCAGGATTGCAATCCTCGGCCTGCTCTGGGTGACGATGCACAGACCTGCCCATTGGTTGTGGGCTGAGGAGCCCACCACTCTCTGGGCTGACATCAAGGACCAGCGGGGGGTCCTGGAGGTATAAGGATGGGTGGTCTGGGTTTCTCCCTGTCCTGCCAGTGCTCTGGCTCTGCCATGTCCCAGCTGAGGTCTCTGGGCTGAAACGGAGCACCAGGAGCAGTGATGGGGTGGGTGTTGGGTCTGTGATGCGGCTGGGTCTCCAGCCAGCCTTGGGAGGTGGATCTTGCCTACACAACAAGCATTGCTTCTCTGTGGGGCTTCATCTTTGACCCGCTGGGGCTTTGCATCCCCAGAGCACCCTGCTCCTGGCTCAGGTCTCTCTGTGAGAATACTCTGCATCTGGAGTCTTGTGTCCAGTTCTGTCCCTCCTCCCCCCCTCCCCCCCCAGTTCGAGACAGGGAACTTCTGGAGAGACTCCAGTGGAGGCTACAAAGATTATTAAGGGGCTGGAGCATCTTTCTTTTGAGGGAAGACTGAGAGAGCTGAGTTCAGCCTGAAGAAGAGAAGACTGAGAGGGGATCTGATCAGTGTTTATAAATATCTAAAGGGTGTCAAGACAATGGGGCCAGACTCTTCTCAGTGGTGACCAGCAATAGGACAAGGGGCAACGGGCACAAGCTGGAACACAGGAGGGTCC
>NW_010328478.1:1341-3534 GCF_000700745.2 Antrostomus carolinensis
CCTGTGGAACCTGCGCAAGGTGAACCTGCTTGGGCAGGGGGGGTTGGACTAGATGATCTCCAGAGGTCCTTTCCAATCCCAACCATTCTGTGATTCTGTGCCTGTGCGGTATGGGGGAAAGCCTGCTCTGAGCTGACGTGAGGCGGGGAAGGAATTATTTTTCTTTCTGGTTAGGTTTTGGCTCCACTCAGCTGGAAGAGGATTAGCCCATATAAGGGAAAACTGCCTCTCCCACCGCTTCCTCCCTGCTTGGCTCTCCGCAGCCCTAGGCTCTGGGCTGCTCCTCCTCCTTTCTCCCAGCAAGCAAGACCTTGACAGCAGCGTGTGACATCCCTGGGGGTCCTGGAAGGAGGAGGCTGGGTGATGTGAGCAGGTCCCTGTGGTCCCCTCGCTGGGACTGTTTCTGTGCTGCCTGGGCTGGGAGCTGCTGGGGAACCCCTGCCCTCCATCTCCCTCCCATAGGCATCCACACAGTTCCCTCCCCACCTGCCTGCTGGTACCCCAGTCCCGGGAATGATAGTTGGGATGAACCTGTGGTGCAGCATGAAGGGCTTCGAGGAGCCTGGGGGAGGGGGCTGTGAGGGACCGCGGTAGGTGGTGCTGCAGGGTGGCCCTTAGCTGGGTGTTTGGAAGCAGGGCGTTACTTGAGCATACCGGGCTGTGCTGAGCTCCAGGCCTATGGTCTGCTGGCCCTGAGCTGTGGAATGCTCCCCTGTCCCGGCCCCTCCGGATCTCAGCCTGGTTAATTAGACAGGCAGGATGCAAATCCCCTTTCAGGCAGAGGCAGGACAGGCTTGAGCTGGGAAAGTTACAGCCATGAGGTCCCCTTCTTCTTGCACCCACCGGGTGGCCTTTAGGAAATGCTTCAATGGCCCCGAGGAGTGTTGCATCCCTGCCATGTCCTTGTCACCCAGCTGTCCCTGCTTTCCTCTGCCTGGGAGGCAGCCACTCTCTCCAAAGGTGACAGCAAAGCCTGGGGCTGCAGGAGGTGCTTGATGTGCCTGGTTCCTGCCCCCAGAGCAGTTTCTCTGTGGCTGGACTCTGGCTTCCCAAGTGCTCTGGGTAGCCAGATGGATGCCAGGCTAATTACACCCCGCCCGGAGGAGCCGCCAGCCATGCTGGGACTCTGAACATTGCTGTGCTTGGGCATCATCCGGAAAGCAGCCCACGAGTGCCTTGCCAGTACCCTTTTCACAAAGCCACTTTGTGTGTGTGCTGAGGCAGGCGTTTGCTCATAACCATTAATTTGCTGCCGGCTGGGCAGGGCTGGTGGGGCCCTGGCATGTGCTGATCCTCGGGCCTGGCCGTGCTGCCAGGGTTGGGCCCCTTGTTCCCTTCCCACCCCCTGGCTCCAGCTGTGGTTTCCAGCACCTCCCACCTCACTAGCCATGGAGCCTCCAAAGCCACTCATTTTCTCCAAAGCCACTCATTCCCGGCTCCCTGCTGACGTGGGCTTGGGATGAGGCTCTTTCCCATTTCTCCTGCCAGGAGAAGCCCAGGACCCAGGTGCAGGTCAGGTCCCAGCTGGAGCCACATGGCCAAGGCAGACCTTGGAGCTGGTGGGTGGGTGTCACTCTGGGGTGCATGGGGCTGGTGTCCTGTCGTGTCCCTCCCTTCCCAGCACTCCTGGCTCCTGCAGCTGCTGCCCTTCCCATCACCCTGACCCACCAGCAGCTTATTTAGGGAAGGACCGGGGCCTTGGCCTCCTGGCCTGCAGCAGAGAAGTGTTTTTGTGTCCTCAAGGCCTGTGCACGGCTGTGAGGAGAGCTGTGCCTGTCACTGGGCCTCCAGCCCCTCGTTTTGGGCTGGACTGGGCTCCATCACTGCCCTGACCCATCCTGGCCACCCCATGCAGCACAGCTGGGCTTCCCACCCAGCCAGAGTGGCCACCATCCGGCTGCAGAGCAGGGGGAAAGGCCCCGTCTTGGTGCCTTTGTCCCAGCCGGCCGTGTCCCCACCTGCGGCAGCTTCCCCAGAGTGCAGACAGCCAGCCAGGGCAGGCAGGCCCAGCGCTGACGGGAAATGGGAGGCCGGTGTGGACAGAGGGGCTGGTTTCCTCCCTGACATCCCCCTGCTCTGCCCAGCTGCTTCCCTGCCCTTGTGCCAGCCCCAGAGCACAACCCAGGCCCCAGCCCTGGCCAGGAGGCAGATGCTCTCTGCTTTGCTGCTACAGGATGCAAGAAGCAGCTGCGG
>NW_010328478.1:3659-4970 GCF_000700745.2 Antrostomus carolinensis
CTGGCTGCTGAGTGTCCTGCCAGGGTCTTCCCAAGGACAATAGTCCCGGCTCGATCTCACGGCTGGCAGGGGCTGCAGGACCACAATTTCAGCTGCCCTGGTTGCGATAAGTGGTGGCTCTGTGCCGGCTGCCTTCACTGGGATGGAAATATCCTCCCCTGGTCCCCAAGCCCCAAGGAGGGAGGGCGAAGGGCAATGGCTTTGCTGGGGGCTTTGTGCAGGGGGATTTCTGGGGGCAGGCGTTTGGGGCCCTTGGTGCTGCTCAACCTGGGTCTGGCTGAGGGACCAACCCTGGATTCCCACTGCAGAGGAACCTGAAGAGCCCAGAGCAGTGGCCTGGCGATGGCCCATGGGACTGTGAGGGAGGGGACTGATGCTCTTGTCCCGTGGTGCAGCAGCAGCTGCTCCCTGCCTGCTGGGGCTTGATGCTGACAGCAGCTACTATGGGTCATGGGGTTTATTTTTAATGAGCTCTATGGGAAATCATCTCCTGGGTTCCCAGGACCAGGTCAGTCCTGATGTCCCACAGCAGGACAGTGGGGCCACGCCTGCCCTTTCCCCATGGAGCCCGCTGCCCTCTGCCCCTCTTCAGCATGGGAGGGCCCCTGCATGGCCCCCTCAAAGCGCTTGGGCCAGTCGCAGTGCTGGGGCTGTGGACCTGGTCTGGAAGGAGGGAAGCAGCTCTGGGTGCCTATGCCTGATCCTGGTGGGTGGTTTTGGGTGGACTGAGGAGTTGTAGGGGGTGGTTGTGCCTGTGATTCCCACATACAGAGGGTTGGACTTTGATTTAGGACAGATCCTGCTCATGGATTTGGCTCCGAGAGCCGCCCGACATCCCCTGATGAGGGTGGAGAGGGCTGCAGGGGGGGCTGGGAGGGACCTCTCCTCAGTGGAGTGTGAGGACCCTCCCAACCAGCACCTCCTGGGACCGTGGGGGGTGGGAGGGGAACAGGCTCTGCTTTCCTCCCCAGCTGCTGGAAGGGCTGGCATGGTCCAGGGGGCTCATCCCTGTGCATGGGGGGCAGGGAACTGAACCTTGAGGGCTGCATGGACCTCCAGTGGGCATTCATGCCACGCACCCCTCTCTCTTTGCCGTTTGCATGCCTGGAGGTCTCAGTGCTACTGTGCAGACCCTCTTTGCCACGGCTGCCCCCGGGGGGGCCATGCCCGCTCCCTGCGGGGCCAGGCAGTGCTGGGCAGTGTGTGCCATGTGCGTGGGCCCTGCCAGACAGACGGCCCCATTGTACGGCGCGTGGGCAGCACACAGCGACCGGGGCTGAGCCGGGGGGGGTGGCGCAGTGGCCAGAGCTG
>NW_010328478.1:5099-5380 GCF_000700745.2 Antrostomus carolinensis
CGGGAGCGGGGTAGCCACCGACAAGACGACAAGGAGAACTGGCCACGGTGAGTCCAGCGTGGGGCCAGGGTTCCACTCCCCCCCCTGCCTCTGCCCCAGGGGATGGTGGCTTCGATGCCTGGCCCCACTGTGGCTTGGACAGATTTGGGTGGGCATGAGGGTGGGAGCAGCCCGGCACCAAGTGGCTTGGCATGTGGGGGGGCCCATTGCCTGAATTTGCCAGCTGCCCACGAGGGGACTTTGCTCCCGAGCACCCATGGCAGCTCCCAGTGGCTGGGCTT
>NW_010328478.1:5399-7684 GCF_000700745.2 Antrostomus carolinensis
CAGCTCCCAGTGGCTGCTCTCCCCCCGGGGCAGATCCCGGCGCCTGGAGGAGGAGCAGCAGGCGGCCCTGGCCACCTTGTCCCGGCAGCTCGAAGCCATCACCGACGTGGAGGAACTGACAAAACTGGTGAGTAACTGTGTGCCTGGGCTGCCTGCGTGCTGGGGTGACCATGTGCCAGGGTGACACTGCTTCTCTCCTGGGTCTTTCCCTCTTGCAGCTGCGGGCAGCAGGTGAGTACGAGGAGCGCAAGCTGATCCGAGCTGCCATCCGCAAGCTGCGGGCCGAGGAGATCGAAGGTGAGGCACCATCCCTGTGTCCCGGGGCAGCTACCCTGGAGAGCTCAGGACATGGGCAGCTCCTTCAACAACGCCTTTACTCCCATCCAGCTGCCACCCTGGCTGGAAATGCGCAGAGCAGCCAAAGGAACAGCAGCGAGTCCTCCACTGTGCCTGGAGATGCAAAAAGCAGCCGGAGGGACGATGTTGGAACACCAGCCCTGGCCGGGAGTGGGAAGAACCAGGGTGAGGGCAGCGCCAAGGCCCCGGCCACAGCCCCTGGGGAGAGCAGCCAGCAGGGTGACGCAGAGCAGCCGGCGCTGGCTGGGCTGGAGGAGAATGGTCACGGGGGGGTTGCAGAGCCATCCCCTGCTCAGGAGCCCAAAGGTTCAGCGGTGAGTGTGCTGGGCACTGCTGGGGGGACAGGACCACCAATCACCTGCTCACCCTTCCCTTGTGCTCCTGTGTCAGCCTGCCTGGGGGACAAACCCTCAGGCATGCCAGGCTCACCCATGTGAAGGGACCAGGGCAAGTGGAGCTGGGGTCTCTGGGGACATGGGGACACAGCTGGGCTGTGCCAGTGTCGCCCCAGCAGTGGTGAGCTGGGGCTGAGGGCTTGGGCCCGGGTGACCCTGGGCTTCTCCCTGAGGATGCAGCCTGGGTGAAAGTGCTGCAGATGAGGGGTCTGCGGGGCCCCTGAGTGTGCTCAGTGCAGGGAGGACGTGGCCCTCTGCCTCAGCACAGTCTACCTTCCCCATCTGGATGCACTGGCATGCTGCCCCCAGTCCTGGCCGTGCTGGGACATCTCCCGAGCAGCCGGCAGGGCTGTCCCACTCTGTCTGGCTGATTACTCCAAACCCGAGGCCATTTCCCATAAATGGTGGCTGCAGTGGCATCTAGGTTTGGGTCCTGGTTCCCCTGTGCCCCCTTGGGGTATGGGCTCTTCTCTGCCTCCCCCCACCCTGGATCCATGTCAGCACCTGGAGCCTGTGGTGCTCCTAGAGGCACTGGCACAGCCAGGACTGGCACCCTGTGCCCTGGCTGGTGACACCGGGACACCCTGGCCCTGCTCAGGCGTGTGTCAGGAACATACCTGTCACCTGCATGCCCTTGCCACTCCAATGCATGTAGTCCCGCACCCAGAACATCACATTGTTTGCCCAGCAGAGCTGCCAATGCCACTGGCAGGGACAGGGGGATGCAAAACTGGGTGCTCTCTGCCTTACAGAACCCTGAGGTGCCTGGGCTGGGGGGCAAGAGGGGACAGGAGCACTGGGCAGGGGCTGTCCTCTCCTACCTCCTGGCATCCATCTTGGACAAGGCTAGTCTACTCTTGGCAGAGGCCACAGAGGGACCCAAGAGGCAGCTCCTTGCTCCATTGCCTGGTGCTCATCAGCCCCACGCAGAGGTGGGCCAGGAGCCCCAGGGGAATGGCAGGGTGTGTGGCCCACCTTCAGCAGATGCAGGCTGTGAGGACACTTGTCCCTCTGCCAGCCTCCTGCAGTGACCGCTGTGCAGGAGGTGGCTTGTCCATCCTTGGTAGCATGCCAGCAGGGGCATGGGTGGAGTGGGAAGTGGCCACAGCTTGCAATATGTCCCTGGACAAGTGGCAGGGGTGGGACAGGGTGACCTGGTCAGAGGCAGGAGCAGGGCTGGCCTCGCTCTCACCCCCTGCTCTCCCCAGGCCCATGAGCGAGATGACGCAGCAGAGCAGGAGCCCATCCTGGCTGGGATGCAGGAGGCAAGAGACCTCCAGAAACCCAGCACCCAGGGTGAGTCCCCATGAATGCCAGTGGCGAGGGTGCGTGCCTGGGACCAGAGCAGTGCCAGCGCCAGCTGTGGGCAGGGGCAGGAGGATGGAGAGGGCAGCTGACATCTCACAAAGTTATGGGCCAGGGAGCTGGGTGGCTGGAGGGACCGCGGGAGCAGGGATGCTCTGCAGGCAGCCACGGGCTTCCCTCATGTGGAGTCTCTTTTCTCTCCTGTAGCTGTGGTCTCAGAGACCCTCG
>NW_010328478.1:7769-8008 GCF_000700745.2 Antrostomus carolinensis
AATGCTGAACCTGAGGGGCAGCACCAGGCAGCCTGGAAGGAAGGGAGCAATGCCAGCCCTGCCACTGCCCAGGAGCCTGTTGAGGGACAAAGCTGCCATGTGGAGCAGGCCTCCCTGGGTCAGCCCAGTGCTGGCAGCCAGGACAGCCAGGTACAGAACTGGCACGGGCTGGGGCCACCACTGCCCTCTCGCCCAGGCTGGCAGTCCCCTGGGTGAAGGCAGCTTGATGGTGTGGGGTG
>NW_010328480.1:0-1673 GCF_000700745.2 Antrostomus carolinensis
GGGAGAAGAGACCAGCTCCCACCTCTCTACAACCTCCTTTGATGCAGCGCTACAAAGTGCAGGTATCAGGGCCCCAACTTGCCCAGCTTGAAGATTTACTGTGGTGGTTTCAATCCTTTTGGCTTGGAGCCAAACACAGTTGCTCTCCCACTCTCCCCCCCAGGGAGCAGGGGAGAGAATTGGAAGAATAAAAGTGAGGAAATTAATGGGTTGAGATAAAAACAATTTACTAATTGAAATAAAGTAATAATAATAGTAATAAGAGAATATACAAATGGGTGATGCACAGGGCAGTTGCTCACCACCCGCTGACTGACACCCAGTCTGTGCCACCCAGTGATCCTGGAGCAGAGACAGTCCTGAAACCAAGACTGCAATCCCAGAAGAGCAAGCCCCAAGAGAATCCCCCATTTTCTGGTCACCCCTGGTTAATACACTGACCATGGTGTGACATAGAATCATAGAATGGTTTGGGTTGGAAGGGACCTGAAAGCTCATCCAGTTCCAACCCCCCTGCCATCAGCAGGGACACCTTCCACTAGACCAGGTTGCTCAAAGCCTCATCCAGCCTGGCCTTCAACACTTCCAGGGAGGGGGCATCTACAACTTCCTTGGGCAACCTGTTCCAGTGTCTGACCACCCTCACAGTGAAGAACTTCTTCCTAATATCTAATCTAAACCTCCCCTCTTTCAGCTTAAACCCATTTCCCCTTGTTTTGTCATTAGCTGCCCTTATGAAAAGTCCTTCCCCAGCTTTCTTGTAGTCCCCAAATGATGTAATATCTCATTGGCAGAGCCAAATGCCAATATGGGGTTTGCTAATTACTACGTTTCCCCCCTCCCAGTCCTTTCCACCTGCAAACTGGCCAAACACGATGACCTTGAGCTCCAGCAGCAACTAATGACATTAGTACCTGATCAACGTTCTTCTCCTAAAAAATCCCACACTGAAACTAACACACATCTGTTCTAACTACAGAGAAGAAAATTAACTCTATCCTGGCAAAACCAGGACATTTACTTACCCTGGAATGATTTCACTTACCCCAGCCAACGCTAAAAGGTGTTCCAAGGACTTTGACATCAGCAAACACTTCTTCGCGCGTGTCACTGCAACGTAGAGCAGGTTCCACTCATCCTCAGGGTACATACCTAGGTTGGAGGAAAGATCATCAATAGTTTTATGGAATGTGAATGAACAGCTCTGCCTTTTTTCTAATGCTTCAGGTAGTACTTCTGGAAGGACACTTGGTGCTTCTCTGGGAGAACATGAAGTTGCAGAGCAGCACATCTGTGTGGTGCTCTCCTGTGTTTGCGTATTGGGTTTGTGTGTGGTGGGGCTGGTTTGGGTAGTGGGCGAACAGGCTATAGTGATGGCTCCTGTGAGAAGCTTCATGAAGCTCCCCTGGCTCCAAGGTGGACCCACCCCAGCCCAGGCTATCAATTAGTGATAGGAAAATGCCCCTTCGAGTCAATATTTATGAGGGGAAGAACCAGTTTGAGAAAAAAAGGAGAGAATCATCAGGAGAGACCATTGACGTGAACAAAAAGACCATTGGCCTGAACAAAAAGAGCATCATTGCCATGAGGAAGGAGGAGGAAGGGGAAGACAGAGAACCTCAGACACCCAGATCAGCACAAAGAGTAGGAGAAGGTCAATGAGGTCCCCTGCA
>NW_010328481.1:0-344 GCF_000700745.2 Antrostomus carolinensis
TCCAGGCCCGGCGGGAAACGGTCCCGGTGGCTCGGCGAAGCGCGGTGACGGGTGATGGTGACATTTCTGAGGTGTCACCGCGTCTTCCTGACGGTTAATGGGCACTCTGGGTACCGGTTAATGCCAGAACAACCACTCTGGGTACCGGTTAATGCCAGAACAACCACTCTGGGCACCGGTTAATGCCAGAACAGCAGCTCCAGGCACCGGTTAATGCCGGAACAGCGACTCCCGGTGCCGGGAAGGGTCTCGCGGTGCTCAGCAGTATAAATATGGAAGAGGTTTGATACAGTCGACTCGAGGGTGGAACTACGGCGTTGTTACCCGGTAGAGCTAAAGGGGGT
>NW_010328482.1:0-2741 GCF_000700745.2 Antrostomus carolinensis
TTTGAACCTTCACTTCCACTCACTGGCCTTCTTGAGATTCTGCCACTTGCTTCTCTCCTGTTCACCTGTCAGACTGACGACTGCAAATAAGCTTGTCCCATCTAAGATTCAGTCTTGATGGGTTCTGTGCTCCATAGCGGATGAGATTCTGCCACTCGCTTCTCCCCTGTTCACCTGTCAGACTGATGACTGCAAATAAGCTTGTCCCATCTAAGAGTCAGTCTTGATGGGTTCTGTGCTCCATAGCGGTAGGAAGTCCACCATCCGGTGCCTCACACTGGAGGACACATTCCCTGGCCCACTGTCCATCCCTCAGTCCTTTCCATAGATCTGCTTGAAGGGATCATTGTGCTCCCTGTGCTGCACACCTGCTGCTGCAAGCCCAGCTGTCCTGGGAAGAGCTCCTGCCACTTAGTATTTCTCAAGCTTCAGATTAATTAAAAGTTCTGTGGAAAAAGAAAAGAAAAGAAGTGATTAACCAGAAATCCAAGGTGCTTTTCTGGCAGCAAACAATTTTATGTACTGCAGATAATATACCATGCCAAAATAAATTCAAAATGAAGAGCTAAGCATTAAAGGTGGGTTTATGGATCAGCAGTAGATTCCAAGACACAGAAGGTATATGGGAAGTAAGGTCTTAAAAGAGCCTGGAAGTAGAGATATGAGGGATGATGATTGGAATGAGACCTGTCAAGTAGCAATTGCGCTCTTCAGGAGGAGGGTGGGGAGCGGAAAGGAGGATGGTTCCAAACAGCCTCTCCCACAGAGCAGGGAGGAGTTTCCCAGCTGAAGTTCAGCTTGTGCTTATCCCTTGTCCCAGCTGCAGGGAGAGCAGAGAGGCTCTGAGCTACGCCGTGCTAAAACCCTTACTGCAGGCATTGTGCATTATTAGCAAGCCTAAGTTACAGATGGCTAAAGCTTCTTCCACAGAAAAGCCTCTATTTCAGATGTGCTTTCATGTTACTGTAAGTTAAGCACATGGAGGAACTGTTAGAATGATTGCCAACCACTAAAAATGTATTTTTTAAAATTGTTAATAGTTTGCCTTTTAGCAAGGCTTTATTTTATTGTAACCGTAAAAACTTTAATCCCCTATACCTACAATTTTAATTTTTTTAATTACACTTGTACAGTTCATTCACTCTGCAGTCAGTCAGCTTAATTTGTAACTTGTATAGATTTTTCTGCCCAGCAACAGCAAGAGGAAAACATTCGAAAGAAAAAGATGTCCTAGGAAAAACACAAAAACTGGCACGGTGACTCAGGAACAAGTACGCTGCTGGAAGCAATTATAGGGTTTTAATTACCTAGTTTTCAATGTGAGAGTTTCTATGAGAGAAAATCATAGGAACAGGACAGGGCAACAAGATTTGAAAGGACTGGACAAGACGATACAGCACTGTACATACTTTGCCATCCCAAAAGTGCCAGGGTGTGGTTTGGAAACATGGAGCCAGGATAAACCATCATATGCCTTGGTAACTTGAGTGACCTCACAGTGAAAGCATGGGGGAAAACCTCTGACAAAAGGTCATTTTATTGTATATAGTATATAATATTGTATATATTTAATGTATATATTGTATTTATTTCTAAATCTAGTTCTGTAGTTATATAAGAAGGTCCCTGCAATCAGAATCCTAGAATTATAGGATGGTTTGGGTTGGAAGGGACCTTAAAGATCACAGAATTGTAGTGGTTGGGAAAGACCTTTAAGATCACTGAGTCCAACCATAAACCCAACACTACCAATTCCACCTCGACCATGTCCCTGAGCACCTCGTCTGTCCATCTTTTAAATACCACCAGGGAAGGTGGCTCCACCACCTCCCTGGGCAGCCTGTTCCAATGCTTGACTGCCCTTTTCGGTGAAGAAGTTTTTCCTCACATGCAATCTAAACCTCCCTTGGCACTATTTGAGGCCATTTCCTCTCGTTCTATCATCCAGTTCCAACCCCCCTGCCATGGGCAGGGACACCTTACACTAGACCAGGTTGCTCAAAGCCTCATCCAACCTGGTCGTGAACACTTCCAGGGAGAGGGCATCCACAACTTCTCTGGGCAACCTGTTCCAGTGTCTGACCACCCTCACAGGAAAGAATTTCTTAAAAAAAAACCAACCCTCTTCCAGTTTAAAGCCATTTCCCCTTGTTCTATCGCTACCCGCCCTTGTAAAAAGTTCCTCCCCAGCCCATAAAGGTACTGGAAGGTCTCCCCAGAGCCTTCTCTTCTCCAGGCTGAACAGCCCCAACTCTCTCAGCCTGTCCTCACAGCAGAGGTGCTCCAGCCCTTGGATCATCCTCGTGGCCTCATCTGGACTCGCTCCAGTAGGTCCATCGTTCTGTTTAAATCAGAGTCTGTTTAAATAGGTAACAATTAACAAAGACCTGCTACACTGAGCGTCTTTAAGGCCTGGCATCATATTTAAGAGTATCAAAACTAAATGTACGTAATTTTACTGCCAAAGAGCTGCAGCACCTTTATTCCAGTGGGATGGGATCGCTCTTCAGACACCAAGGAACCCCTCTGAGCACCAGTGGGCACCTGGTTTTGTCCAACCCATGGATGAACGTGTCTAGGACATGGCTGGGCGGCTGGCTCCTGCCTTGGGTAGGCTCTGAGGCGCAGCCCCTGCAGCCTGCGGGGGAACAAGGCACGGAGAGGCCTTGGAACCCATTTGGGAGCCGGACTTTAGACGCCGGGGCCTGAGCACCGCGGGGTGAGGGCCGGGCACAGGAGCA
>NW_010328483.1:0-485 GCF_000700745.2 Antrostomus carolinensis
GCCTTTCCCACGAAGCTGGCCCCCACGATGAGCCCCAGCCCAGCACCCCTATGGGGGAAACATGCTCAGAGGGGATCCTTTCCAGGTGTCCCCCCAGCCCAGCGTGACACAGGGTGGGTAGCAGCTCCCCCCTCACCTGATCACAGTGGGGAGGACCTCGCTGGCGAAGAAGATGCTGAGCATGGTGACGGCGTGGGAGGCGGTGGTGCCCACCACGGACAGGGTCAGGACGATGAGGTCCAGCAGGTCTGACAGGGGGGGAAAAAAAGCGCCATCAGGGGTCACATCCTGCACACACCCTCCCCAAAGCACCCTGTTCCCACACCCAGCTGGGTGTCACATCCCACTGCAGGGGGGTGGGGGTCCCTCAGTCCCCCTTACACTGGGTGAGGGCCAGCAGCAGGAGGGAGGAGATGCCGGTGAGGACGGTGCAGAGCAGGAGGACGGCGCGGCGCCCGAAGCGCTCGGCCGTCAGGCAGACGAAG
>NW_010328483.1:529-807 GCF_000700745.2 Antrostomus carolinensis
GCAGGTGTGGGGCCAGGTTTCGGGTGAAGCAGTGGCTGATGCCAGAGCCGATGAACCTGTGGGAGAGCAGGGTCAGGGGGACACGAGTGGGACCTCCACCCCATCGCCGCTGCCCACCCGCCTGCTCACGCCGCGAAGCCGAGGATGACGCTGTTCTTCCAGATGACCCTGGTGCCAAAGATCTCGCAGACAGCGTGGTAGCGGGGCTGCGGGGACCCCTCCGACAGGGACTCCAGCTCTGCAGGGACAGGGTGACCCGGGTTAGAGTCAGCACCACC
>NW_010328484.1:0-7671 GCF_000700745.2 Antrostomus carolinensis
CACACCAGGACAGTTGGCAAATGTTGTTCCTTCAGCAAGTCCCAAGGTGCTGGGAAGAGAAGTGGTGGTGGGACAATGACACCACTGCACCCATGTCCCTGGTGGCTCCTCAGGCGTTGGCCCCTTGGCCAAAATGGACAGGAGGTGTCGTGCCAAAGCCCCTCATGCTCCCCCGACCCCCTTGTCCATGAGTCAGGAGGGGTGGGATGTCCAAGGCTTGAGCTTTGGGGAAGCAATCCACTACTCACTGCCGATTAACTGCGTATTCCTGGTTCTGCTGCTGTGACAGGACATAACCGGACACCCACCATGTTGTGTCCATCATGTCACTTCCATCAGCCACCATGTAACCAGATGTGAAGGATGCAGCCCGGGTGCTGTCCCTGCCTCCACAAAAGCACCGCTCGCCCTTCCAGACTGTTGGGTACCTGGCATGGGCAGTTCTTACAACAGAGTCCCCAGTGCCTGGACATCCACACCGTCCAAGATCTGCAAAGGCAAAGAGGTGGAAGTGAAGATCTACCTCCTTCTCCACCTGTATGACAGACAGCGGTCTGGGACAGTTTCCAGTTCCTCGTCTAAAACACTTAGAATCACAGAGTGGTTTGGGTTGGAAGAGACCTTTCAAGGTCCATCCGGTCCAACCCCCCTGCAGTGACAGGGACATCTTCAACCAGACCAGGTTGCTCAGAGCCCTGTCAAACGCAACCTTGAATGTTTCCAGGGATGGGGCTTCTACCACCTCTCTGGGCAACCTGGGCCAGTGTCTCACCACCATCATCATAAAAAATGTCTTCCCTTAGATCCAGTCTGAATCTCCCCTCTTTTAGTTTAAAACCATCAGCCCTTGTCCCGTCACTACAGGTCCTGATAAAAAGTCTGTCCCATCTTTCTTATAGGTCCCTTCAAGTACTGAAGGGCCATTAGAAGGTCTCCCTGGAGCCTCCTCTTCTCCAGGCTCAACAACCCCAACTCTCTCAGCCTCTTCCTCATAGCAGAAGTGTTCCAGCCCTCTGATGATTTTTGTGGCCTTCTCTGGACTCTGGACAAGCTCCAACAGGTCCATGTTTTTCACTTCTTACCTTTGGGCCTTTGATTTGGGTCATGTTTCCTAGCCACAGCTGGGGACAGCATGACACCTTCATACTGGCACTTCACCTTTGAGTGATCCCATCTCCCTGTCTGGATTCTCACTGTTCTCAAAGAAGAGGAAGGTGAAGGTCCATCAACCCCCATATGCATTTGTCACTCTTTGTGATGCCACCTGCTGGTCCCAGCCTGGATTTGCTTGGCCACCACGGAGAGAGGACCCCCATCGCTCTCTGCAGAGAGAAGGGCACCTGCCTGGTGCTTCTCACTGTTGTTCTCTCCTTGTGGCAGAGCTCCCTGGGCCTCCTTCAGCAGGGAAGGGGGTAAGCGACTTTGATGACCTCCAGAAATGAAAAATGGACCAAGAATGGAGACCACAGTGAGGTAGCAAAGAGGAGATATGGGATAACTCACCAACATGTCCTTCTGCAGTGAAGATGTGCCCAACTTGCTTGCACAAACCCCTCAGGTGACAGCAGCCAAAGACACGTGCATGCGTTGGAGCTGCCTGGCTGCCACTCTGACCAGCCCTGCCACTCCTGCCTGGGGCTGGTATGGAGGATGCTGGAGGAGAGGGGATGCCTTAACCAGACACATAGGGCAGGAGAAGACACATCCATCAGGGAAACCACCCTGATGCCGACACAGCGGGCGGAGGTGGCGGTGGTGAACCTCGCTGCTGCTCTCGGAGGTTTTGCTGATCCTTGCCACGAGATGGGGCTGGGTAATGCTGAAGGAAAGCTGCTTTCTCCCTGCTCACCACCATGGCTTGTCCCACAGAGCAGTGTTAGGAGCACCAACAAGTCCTCATCTTGCCCAGGGCTTGCTGGAGACTCTGGGAAAAGCTGCTGATGCTGCTGACATCTGGGGGTATCACATTCAAAGCATCTTCTCTGTAGAAGCTGCTCCTGTCTCTGCCCCACTGCAAAGCACAGTTGCTGGAAACCACGAGAGTGGTTTTGCTTCTCCTTCTTTTTTGGTTTGTGCTCCACGTTTGCCAACAGGAACGTTGGAGAAACCGCTCTGCTTCGGGAAGCCTTGAGAGCAAATTTACTTTCCATCTGGAAAGATCCATCTGCCCAGCCAGCCTGACCTCCTGCGCTGGTGAAGGAGTGGAAACCAGCAGAGAAACCTCTGAATGAACTGGAAACTCTGGCTTTCTAATGCTCAGCTCTTGACCAAGCTTGGAGATCTTGGAAATGCTTTGTTGAAACAAATGAGAGGGAAGCAGAAGGATCAAGGAGACTTCAGGGTGGGAAGGGGTGGCTGTGCCCCCATACCAGGTGTCTCCTTTATACTTAGGACCATGGTCCCTGGGCTGGGGCTTCTTTTGTTTGCTGGAAAAGAAATTCCTCCAGAAAAGGGAGCAAGTGGAAGCTTAGCACTTGCAGAGCATGTCCACTGCCACTCCAGGCCAGCTTGGAGAGCTGGGTGGGCAGAAGACCTTTGCTGTTAGTCCCTGCAATGCTCTGCTGATGTCGCAGGGCTTGGTGCTTCTCCTTAACCTGTGACCAGTCTCTGCCCGACTTCTTCCCCCATAATTAGATTTCTTCATCTATTTATTTCCTGGTTTCAACCGTCACATAATTCCCAGCCTGTTGTCTCCTTGGGGACTTGTATCACCTGTGGGTGAGCAGGGCAGTTCCTTGTCAGTGCTGCTGGGGAGGTGGCCACACTTCCAGCCCTGTCCTGAGCCTCATCTAGCAGAGGCTGTGGGGCCAGTGCCAGGGTCCCCCTTGGCTCCCAGATTATTATCTTGTTGCCTCCTGTGGAGTAATTACTGGAAGTAATTAAAAATCAGAAAATGGCTGTGTCCACACACAAAGGGAAGGTAGAGTGGCGAGGAGGATCCTGGGGGAAAATTACAGGTGGCATGTGAAGAATCTTCTCCAAGGCTGCTTCTCTACTAGGTCTGCTGCTTATCAAGTTAAAAAACGAGAGCTGGGAGACAGCAGAGGATTGCTCTCCAGCTCCTGTCTCGATCACAGCGTGGTACAAGGCTTGATGTCTGGTCTAGCTGTGATTCTGGATCGACAGCTGGTGACCCTTTTGACAACTACCTCCCTTTGTGGACCTTGACAAAACCATAACTCCATACCACTGACCCCCCCATACACCCCCTTCCAGAGCACACCTCTAAGTTGTGGTAACTTTTAACTTAAAAGGGGAACAGAAGTACCTTTTGCCAGTCACCATAAAGGTCTGACTAGAGTCACTGGAGCTCCACCTTGCAGGTAAAAAATAGTGTAAAAATAGCCCAAAGAAAGGAGGGAATTGGGGAAGACACCATCACGGTCGGGGAAGATGCCATCACAGTGAGGGAAGACACCATCACAGTGAGGGAAGATGCCATCACGGTGAGGGAAGATGCCATCATGGTCAAGGAAGACATCATCACGGTCAGGGAAGACACCATCATAGTCAGGGAAGACACCATCATGGTGAGGGAAGACACCATCACAGTCAGGGAAGACACCACCACGGTCAGGGAAGACACCATCATGGTGAGGGAAGATGTAACCTTCATGTTTGTATATATTTCTGCCAACAGTGGTTTATCACCGACAATCCATATGGATCTGGATCAATCCTGTTGCTCTATCAAAGGTGCTTTCATTTGCTTACAGAGTTGCTGGACAATTCCTTGCCGGGATGCTGCTTGATGAGGCTGTGAGAGTCCAGAGATGGTGACTGGTTGATGGGTGTGGGACACTATCAAGTGGATCTGGGTGGGGAATAGCTGTGGTGACCTTGGGACTAGTCACTGTGACTATTAGTTCTTCAATATGTTCTTCAAAAGTTCTTCAGTATAAGGGTGGTGGATCATTGCAACAGGTTGTCCAGAGAGGTAGTGGAGGCCCCATCCCTGGAGATATTCAAGGTCAGACTTGATGGGGCTCTGAGCAACCTGCTCTAGTGAAGATGTCCCTGCTCACTGCAGGGGGGTTGGACTAGATGAGCTTTGAAGATTCTTTCCAACCCAAACCATTCTATGATTCTATGATTCTATGATTGATTCTATGATTCTATGATTCTATGATCTATGATTCTGATGTGCCTGGACTTGTGGTGTCTGGTCCAACTGTGTCTGTCTGTCACCAGCCACCCCAACTGACCCGTGCTCAGGGGGACACTTGCTAAATGCTGCAGGTTTAGCTGTGTAGGTCCATAAATCATGAGCACGGGAGTGCAGCACACTGTTGGGTCCATCTGCAGCTGTTGGACCCACAGTGCTCCATTGGGCATCACTCCGGATTGAAGCCCAGATGCCTCCAGCTCCTCCAGTGATCTGAGGAAGAGTTGGAACACAAGGGGGTTTATTTCCTGCTAAATTGCTTTACCACCCTTTTCATGCAACACCTCCACCATGAGCTCTGGTCCTCAGATGCTGAAGGGTCTTTCCCCCCGTGGCTCCCCTGGATCTTGCCCCCCCATCATCCCCCCAGACCCTGCCTGCCTGTGACCCTGGGCTCCATAAATACCCCCAGCCCTGGGGCTCCTCAGCACTTACTCCCACTCACTCCCCACCCAGCCTCTGGGGCATCTTCATGACTCTCCATCTCTGTCCCAGCTCCAAGACCCCATACCGTGTCCCTGCCCTAGCTCTGTGTAACCCTAAACCCCATAGTGACCCACAGCACCCATAGCATGTCATAAGGCACACCTCCCCACATGAGGGATGTTGGTGGACCATCTGCCAGGGCTCTGTGAGCACCAGCAGGTCTTAGTGGCCCTGGCCAACCTCATCCTCTGCTCATGGCTCTGTAGGCTCCATTTAACCTCAGCCTCAAGCACCTAGGCTTGGTCTGAGGCTGTACCTTTACCTGTGTCTATCTCTGCACATGGGTGGACTTTGGACCTACACTGCAGGTAGCCTTGTCCTAAGTTCTGCCTCCCAGATGGACCTTGGACCAATCTACACTGCAGCCTTGTCTCTTGTTCAGCCTGCATGTCCTGATGCTCCTGGGGTTCCTGAGGCTGCACCATACTCCTTAGCTGGCCTTGCCTGGGGCTGTCACCAGAGGCTGCTCATGCTGCCGCTGCTTCCTCCTTTGGGTCTCCTTTCACCAGTGGCTCATCCTTCTCCTGGCTCTCGTTGCTCTTTGGCAGGGAGCTGGGATGGAAGGAGATGTTGTTGCTCTGCTGAGCACTGTGTCTTGAGCACAGCAAATGTTCAGTGACAGGCTGGACCTGTTTCAATATCAGAGATGAGTATGTTGGTTTTTGTTTTTTCCCTTTGAGCTTGAGAATCTCCATAGCTTCTGAACTGGACAAGATGGTTTCCTTTTCACCATCTCTTGCTGTCCTCCAGGCCACCACAGTTAGACTCACCTCTAGGGACACCTTAGCATTGGACAGCCAAAAATCAGTGCCCTGCTGAAAACCAGTTACAGGCTGTTGACCCTGCTGACTGTCATACAAGGGGCTGTGAGAAGTTCTTGTGCTGGAGATGATGATTATCATCAAAGACAAGGCAGCTCCACCAGTTTTTCCTGGGTGAAGGTTTGCCCCTCCACTGCCCATTTCTCATGGAGCCCAACAGCCAGCAGCTCTCCCTTCACCCATCACTTATTCCCAGCCCCATGTTTGCAGGACAGACGGACACAGGCAAACTGGTGAAAACCCACAGATGCTCATTTCTGCCTTTTGCTTTGATAGAGTCGCACAGCTGAGTTCCACAATTGGTGAAATCTGGACACAGAGATGTCCACAGCAACCTTCCTCCTGCCTGCAGAGCAGACAGCCCACCTCCAGGTGAACTGACTTGTCCATGTCCAGATTTGCAGCAAGAAGATTATTTTTTTCTGCCTGGGCTACCATCTCTTTCAACATCTGTTCACTCAGTTGTCCAAGTTCCTGCTCTGCTCTGCTTTGAGTGCTTGACCAACACTGGAGAGTGTCCAGAGGAGGGACACAACATTGGGGAAGGGTTTAGAGGGGAAGGGTATGAGGAGAGGCTGAAGTCACTTGGTTTGTTGAGCCCGGAGGAGACTGAGAGGAGATCTCCTGGGGGTCTAGAACTTCCTCCCAAGGGGCAGAGGAGGGGCAGGCGCTGATCTCTTCTCTCTGGCCACCAAGGAATGCCAGGAACAGAGGACATGGCAGGAAGATGTGTCAGGGGAGGGTGAGGTTGGCCATGAGGAAAAGGTTCTTGAGGCACCCAGAGGGTGGTGGAGCACTGGAACAGGCTCCCCAGGGAGGTGCTGATGGTACCAAGCCTGACAAGATTGCAGCAGCATTTGGCCAAGGCCCTGAGGGACATGGTGTGAATGTTGGGCTTGTCCTGTGCAGGGACAGGAGTTGGACTCCATCATCCTTGTGGGTTCCTTCCAACTCACAACATCCAGTGATTCTATGATCTCAAAGCTTCCCTGCCTGCAGGTAAGCCCACAAGAACAGGCAGGGACAATCCTGGTGACAACCTGCATTGTTCACCCACAAGATTATGTGCTTCAGATAACCTCCCTGCTGACATACTTTGATGCCTCATGCCTTTCCTGCTCCGTGTGGGAGGCTGGACTGGAGACCTGCAGAGGTCCCTTCCCACCAAGACCTCCATGAGTCTGTGTGCAGCGGGTGATGAGCAATCCAAGGCAGGTGAGCTGGGAGAAACCAGCTATAGCTGTATGGTTTTGCTTCTTGTTCAGGACAGCTCCAGACACCTGATTTTTGGGCCTGGAGCTCAGGTAGGACATTCACAGTCCCTTCTCTGCTGCATTCAGGAGTTTCAGAGACATCCCTGGAAGGTTCCTGGTTTTTAGGAACACCCCAAGCCTGACCCTGCCTGTTTGATTAAAGATGCTGTAGATCTTGCTCCATCTCTGACACAAAGTCTACCCATAGTGGGTCAAAAGAGGTAAATCAGGTGGTTTTTCCCAGAGATGTAGGTGTAGGACAGCAGTAGGTGTAGGACAGCAATGTAGAGCTGCCTTGCAAAGGCACTGGGGTTTGTAGGAGCTGAGGAGAAGTCCACGAGGAGAGCTTTGTGGGGCAAAGGGGGGCAGGAGGGCTTTGGCCAAGCAAGAGACCATGTGTGTGCTTCTCGAATCTGGAGGTGTCCCATGAGCCTTAAAGCACAACTAAATTACTGAACCTCTACCTATGGTCTAGGAAGGTCATCAACAAACGTATTAACACATTTCCCATCCAACTGACATCAGCTCTGCTGACCTGGGACATTTGTGATGCTATGAGCTGCTTCTGCTTTGCCCCTTGGCAAGAAGCGATCACATTTCATTTGGAGAATTTATCCTTGGAATTTGTGAACAGCTTAAAAAAAAAAGATCTGTGATCTTAAAGATCTTTTCCAACCACTTTGATTCTGTGAAAAGCTCTTCAGCGGAGGCTGTTGGGCTGGCAGGATGCTGGAGAGTTGACCAGGGAAAGGGATGGGCTGACTCTTGAGGACCATCACCCCATGCTCCTCTGTACCCATGTGGAATAAAGAGAGCAGTTCCCACAGTGCCAGGAGGTCAATGTCTGCCCAACCGGTGCTGGGAACTGTTTGACACCAACATCCTAAATGGGGTGTGAATGGTAAGGTGGCTGAGTTTGGTGGTGGTGTGAGTGACTCATCCATGG
>NW_010328485.1:0-6351 GCF_000700745.2 Antrostomus carolinensis
CTGACTGGCCTGTAGTTCCCTGGGTCTCCCTGATGCCTGATTTTCAAGCATCTAGAGAATCACTCGGATTAGTGTGTATTTGTGATATGTGATTGCCTTCAGCTCTGCTGAATTATCTCCCATCTGAGAGGAGGGGGTAGTAACATAGACTTCTCATCTAGGGAGGTCGATTTGAGGATTTATTAAACTGAGAGTGAGGCAAGCAAAATTGCCTAATACACAAGCTAGCTACGCCTTGAGAGGAGCGCTTAGAAATCACTTCTCTGCTTTTTATTAAATTAGCATTGCTGTGTTGCACTTGTGACTCAGACACATCTCTGGTTGCCTTAAATTTAAGCTTGAAAACTGCTGACGAAGGTTTGTAATTCAGTTTGGCCTTAAAGGATCATCCCAGGCTGCTGGGTGGGGTCGAACAGTTCTTGGATGTGTCGGAGATGGAGGAACAAGTTAGGAGGTTGGTGTAGGCGATGGTGTATATCTGGAGAGGGTTTCTCTTGTAGCACTGGGCTGTGACCTGCTCCCAGCTACCCATCACCAGCACTTAGTGGCTGCCTGTTGTCCCCAACAAGCCCTGACAAACCTTGTGGCTAATGCAGCCAAGCTCCCTCTGCTTCCCCTGCGTCCACATGGGCTGCCTGTCACCTACAGTTCCCGTTCATTCATGGATTTGGCTTTGCTTAAAGGAGAATTGCTTTTGACAAGACACAAATGCTGCTCCTGGGCTCAGCTTTTTCCTGCGGGAGCTTTGTCCCTCTGCTTGCCTGGGACAATATGAAGGTCAGCAGGGCGAGTGCTTTCAAGGCTGTCTCCTTAGGCTGGGCTGTTAGTGTGCCTGTGTAGGGCTCCTCCTTAGTGAAATACTGTAATAAAAGTGAATCTGGAGGGTGGGAGGAATGCATTAATGCTTAGGCAAGTCCTTTGCTCACTAATTGCTAGAGGAGCTTTTATGAAGGTCTGTGCCAGAGTCTTCACATAAAAGCCATCTCACTTCAGCTGTAGATGGGCCATGTTTATCCAGAGAGCTGCTGCTGAGTACAACTGCAGAGCAAATGTGCATTGGGCTGCAGGTGGCCAGGACACCCGAAAAGCCAAGGCTGCAGAGACCTGACTGAAGTGTAGCTGATGTGGTGGTTGAAAACCACAGGCTCCTCTCTCCCTGTGCAGAGCTGACCTGCCCCAACACAGGGCTGTGTCCTTGGGGTGCCTGGCCAGGAGCAGGCCTGCTGATGCAGAAGGAGTGTGTGTGAGGGGCCTGCCCTGGAGAGCTTGGCTTAGCTGAAGTCAGGGGTCTCTGGTGTAGTGGCTGCTGAGGAGCCTGTCAGTCTGCATGCGTTGAGAGCAGCAGCGTTAGCTGCCTGGTTTTTATAGATGGTGCTGTATTGGGAACAGTTTGCTGCCCCAAGGAGGGGAGAAATCCCAGAGCAGACCTCCTGAAATGGGTGTAAAAAGCTGCTGTATGGTTTATGTGAGGTAGATCTGGGCTCATCTGGAGCGAAACTGCCAGTGGGTGTGTGTACTCATGGCACTGGTGATCCATGATGTTTGCTGACATCATGGTCGAGATGGAGGCATGGGGGGGGGGAAATGGGAGGAGGAGCTCAGCAGGACAGTATCCAGGTTTCTGTGGCAGACATGACCACCTCTGACCAGTGTGAGTGCGATGAGGTTCCCAAAATGGTTTCAGGCTGCTCAGGAGGAACAAAATCCCTGCAGCAGTTTGTTCTGCTGGGCTGGGAGGAGGGAACTATTTGAAACAGCAAGATAATGCAAAGTGACATTGTTAGAAATACCAAAACCTCCTCCTGCTTGTGAGCTCGCCTGCAGCTTCCTGGAAATGACCATATGACAAGGCTGCAGGTTAAAGTAGCTGCCAAGATGTTTAATAAGCAGAGACCTGACCCCAGTGGTGGGAGGGCTGAGAATGGTGCTGAGAGTGCATTGAGAGAGTGGGTGCTGTAGTTACAGCAGTCTGATTGAAGAGCTTGTTAATGGATTGATCTCATCCAAGTCCATTAAGAACTTGATGCTCAGTGGAGTCGTAAGGGCTGCAGATGAAGGATTGGAGGAAGCAGATTAGTGATAAGAGGCTGAATAGAGTGATCATTAAAACGAGTAGTCATTAAAATGCTCATCAAAAAAGACATCCCAGCAGTGGACTGGTGTGGGACCAGCCCTGCATTGCTCTGGTGAGGAGGATATGAGTAGGGTACATAAATGGAGAACCCTCTCCCAAGCAGCTGGGATGCACGAGGACAGGCAGGTGACACTGCAGTGTTGTAGGTCCTCCTAAAGAGAGAAGGAGATGGCAAGACCAAGTGAGTCTCTTAACTAATGTATTTGCTTCTGTGATAAATCACCATTCAGTGTGAGATTCTCTTGTATTTGTGCTCAGCTCCTGAAAGCTGCCACCCTTCCTCACAGCTGGTTACCTGGCTTTCTGCTAGGCCATTCACAGCTTCCCAAAATTTGTTGAGAGTGTACAGAGGCGTGTGTGAAACCAGCACACTCCTTCCTTCGTTACCTGCCTGACAAAAATTATATAATGAGTAGCGACAAGAAGAAGAGTTTTTTGTTCTATAACTGAATTGAAGTCCTAATTAGTTCACACCCAAAATACCCTAAAGCAAATTACCAACACTTCTGTCTGTAATAAAGCAGGTGAGTCGTTACTGTTCGACCTGGAGCGGGTTTCCCAGGAAGGGCAGGAGGTGGAAGGTGCGCAGGTGCCATTCCTGCACTTGGCAGCCTCGCATTGCTGGTGTTGTGGGTGTGCAGTTGTGCGTGTCACCACTGACACCAAACATGGGCTCGTGTCTCTGTACAAAATCCTTCTCTGCTTGCAATGTGAAGTCTGCTTAAAGCTTGCTGCCCCTGGCCACACAGCCAGGCTGTTGGAAGGAGCTGTACCAGGACAGGACTGTCTTCTCTAAGTTTCCAGGGTGCAGTAGCAGGGTGTCCTGGCTGGTAGCTGTAAAGACCTTTTCACACTGAATGATTGTGACTTGTCGCTGCAAGACAGCTTAATCCAAAAATTGTTAAATGTTTGGTCTCAGTGGGTTGGATTTTCTCTGTTGTTTGAATTTCTCAGCTCAGTTCTCTTCCACTTCGCTGATATCCTGCTGCTTGTTGTCACTGCTGCCAAACTCTTGTGTATATAATTTAAGTTCTTCTGCAAATTAGTCCTTACCTCTTTTAAAGGTGCCTGGGCTCATCCCCTGTAATCAGCCCAGTTACATGTGCTGGTGCCTCCTTCTTGCCCTGCTTTCAGGAACTCAAGTAGTTCAGATGATATACCTGGGTCCTAGACAGTTATCCTAAATCACAGACCACAGCAGCTGTTGGGGCAGGTTAACTGCTGCCTGACTACTCCCCTCTCTTTCTCGAAGGAGAGGAAAAGTGTAGGAAAGACAACTGAAGAGTGAAGCCTTCACAGCAAGGGTTATGTGTGAGGTGGAAGTGGTGGGGATGCAGATGACAGCAATTTGAGAAAGGAGTTTGTGCAGTAAGATTTGCTGACTTAGTTTGCATCACAGCCACAAGCTTCAGAGCTGCTGTGAACGGTGGTTGAACTCTGCTGTTTGGAATAAAGCATAACCAAAGCAGCCCAAGATGAATTGGTTCCTGTCCTTGCTGCAGCAGATGGTGCACACAGTACTGAGCAGTTGGCATGCAGAACACCATGCACGTGTTTGCTCCCAGGTCAAGGATTAAAGGAAGACCTGTCCCTTTCAGGCTGGAGGGAGAGGGCAGTGAAGGGAACTTCTCCTTCCTGGAGGCAGTTGTGCAGTGTGGTGGTTTTGTGTGCTGGGACATGTCTGTTTTACTGGGGATGAGTCTGGAGCTGCTGCCTGGCAGTGGTCCTGGCCCATACTGGGCTGGTTTGGCTTTTTCCATTTTTGGGATGATTTTCAGAGTCTACGGTGTGTCCTCTGAAAGGCTTCTGAACACCTGCCTGGTGCCCACAGCCAGAAGGAAACCAGTGTTTTACCTGTTTTGTGGGGAGGTAATAGAGCACCTTTGGGTTCACTGAGGTTGGGTTGCCCCATGCTCTTGGCGCAGTGGACTGCTTGTGCGCTGTGTTTGCCCTGTGGGAAGGGTGAGTGAGGGTTTGCAGAACTCTGGCCAAGCATTTTGGGTTTTCCTTTAACTGTGTTGAAATGTGGTCATCTGAGTTGGCTTCTTGTCTCAAGTTCTGCTCTTACAGGAAATGGGCATTCCCGTTACTGCAGCGTTTGCCCTCCCCAGGGCAGGGACGCAGCTGGTGGTGTTCTGCAAACACCCTCTGGTTTGCTGGGAAGGGAAATGGGGAAGTCTGTGGTGTGCGTGTGTGCTGAGAGGTTACAATTATGTGATCTAGGAGAGACTAGGGTACAAATTCCCACAGCTTTGAGTACGTTGGTTTGCCTGGATCAGCCTTAGGTTACTAAAAGCAATAAGAAAAGAGGTGTAGCTTTGAGTGAGGTTTCTTGGGTTCTTCAACATCAGAAGACAGCTAAAGCTCCAGCAGGATGGTGGCAGCTTGGATTGAAAGACTTTCTGACCATGCACCAATTCCAGCACCTATTTTGCTTCATTAGCTGTGCAAGGAAAGGAGGTGGGTAGAGGCCCCAAAAATATGAGAGCTGAAATAACACTCGTGTCTTAAACTTGCTGTCTTTTTGCTGCCAGCTCTTGACTGAATGAGGTCAACTGCCAGTCCCAAGACAAAGATTAGAGGAAACAGGCACCCAAAGAACAGCTAGCTGTCAGGAGCCCACTAACCAATGGTTTTGCTATCGTGCAGAATCTGAGTGCAGGGCTGCCCTCGGGACAGATCTGCCACGACGAGCAGCGGCTGGAGGTGATCTTCGCAGATCTGGCCAGGCACAAGGACGATGCTCAGCAGCGCAGCTGGGCACTCTATGAGGATGAGAACGTCATCTGCTGCTACCTGGAGGAGCTGCTTCGCATCCTGGTGAGTCAATTTCTCTCTCTATAGGCAGAGCAGACAGTCCCAGTAAAGTTCCCTTTTTTTCTGACCTCCTTCACCCCTGTGTTGCCATTAGATCTGCTGGTTTGGAGGGCATGGGTTTGTGCATCCCTTACCACTGATGTGAAGCCCTGCCCTCCTGTGTGGGGTCTGCAGTGCTCTTGGAACTGCCTTCCACTCCACCTTACAGAGCTGTTCTGAGAAGAGTTATAGAACTGTTCTTCACGGTAACTGTGGTATTTACCTATCACAGGAGAACATAAACCCTCACCTTCAGAACTGAGAACTGTTGTCCGCAGCAAACCTAGAAGTTTGCTGTGAGTGATTTTGCACTCCAAGGCTCATATGAAATGTCTTCCATTTAAAACATCCTCTGTGGCTGGGAAGTACCTGCAGGGTGAGGCCTCATTAAATGCAAAGAAAGAAAACTCTTTGGTTGTCTTGAAAGTGAGTTTCAAAGCTATTTTTGTGAGCAAGTGCGAAGTATCTCACCACATCTTTGCATATAGGAGGGGTACATCCCCGTAGTTAGCAGCAGTGGGAATTACTGTCCCAGTGCTGTCACTAGCGCATACAACCCCATACAAGTACAGGGAGTGTGATGGTGTGGGAGCTGCCACTCAACACAGTGACGTGGTCTGTGTTCCGAGTGCTGATGTGGGGTCTGCTCTGGCACGCATTTCATGTTCCTCTCCAGCTCTGACATAGGCAGAACAGGTATTTTTTTGCATAAGAAATGCCGGTGTCTTTGGCACTCACCATATGGCCTGCCACCTCGCTGTGGGCCAGCAGAGCAAGGCAGAGGGGGATCTTGTGCGACCATTTCCTCATACTTTGAGGATGGGAGGAGAGGTACAATACTTCTCAGGGTGGGAACAGCTCTGGAGCTGCCGTGTGCAGTTCCGTGATGTGCTCATCAAGCTGCTACTCAGGTCATGGGTTTTTAAAATGTTTTCAGCCCAAGCCATGCTGTATGGCAGAGGTGTTTCTCAAGAATTCACTTCAATGCAGAATCTGCAGGGTAGGGGTTCTTGAGCTGTCTTTGTGCCCTGCCTTCAGTTACTTTGTGAGGTGGTTGGGCCAGGGATACTGAGATCTGAAGGCAGTTGGCCTCCCTCGAGGTCCCTGCAGCAGGCACCTTGCTGCTTTAATGTGCCACTGGGCTGAGCTGTCACTGGGTTACCTGTCAATTCCTTCTTCCAGACAGATGCAGACCCAGAAGTTTGCAAGAAAATGTGCAAGAAGAATGAGTTTGAATCCGTCCTGTCCCTTGTCGCATATTATCAGATGGTAAGGTGGCAGAATGCATCAAATCTCTCTTCTTTTTGAGGTTTCCATGAAGATGTAGAAGAGCAGGGTTGCTATGATGAATGTATGCAAGA
>NW_010328485.1:6369-22175 GCF_000700745.2 Antrostomus carolinensis
GATGTGGATGGAGTTGTAGCACATCCCTTTTGCAGGCTGGCTAATGTCAGTGCTATATGTGCAAGCTGTGTAGAAGAGAAGAGGAAGCTATAGACTTGGAAGCGGTAGCTGGCCTTGTGAAGGGTAAAGCTTGCTGCTTTTATTAGCTCCATTGAGGGACAGAATCGGCATCGCTAATGTCTAGAGGAGGGATTTCTGGGGATGCCTTGGGAAAGCTGACAGGTCCCTTTTGCAGGCTGGCTAATGTCAGTGCTATATGTGCAAGCTGTGTAGAAGAGAAGAGGAAGCTATAGACTTGGAAGCGGTAGCTGGCCTTGTGAAGGGTAAAGCTTGCTGCTTTTATTAGCTCCATTGAGGGACAGAATCGGCATCGCTAATGTCTAGAGGAGGGATTTCTGGGGATGCCTTGGGAAAGCTGACAGGCTGTGACTGCTCCTCTGTTAATTGATACACTCCTGTGCATTAGTGAGTAGCTTTGCTTAGGAAAGTAGGTTGTGAGTAGAAACCCTGGGAGTGAGGAAGGAAATCAGCATCCAGGGGAAGAAATGGAATTTTTGCCTTCAGTGCCTATGCACTGTTTGCCCCTCTCCTTCCTGGACCTTGCTGTTGCAGGACTCTGTGGAGGTTGGAAACTTGTCCCTATCTTGCCCTAAGTCCCCAGCTACAGCACATCAAGCCTTGTGGCATTCAGCTTTCGTCTGGCTCTTGTGTGTCTGAACGCAGAGCTCAGCATCGGGGTGCTGTAGCATATCTGTGAGCAGTGGGAAGGCAGGCTTAGTGGAGCCTGCTGGCTTTCACTGCCTGCTCTCTCTGACCAGCATTTCAAGGAAGCCTGGCCAGGTGGAGAGCAGTTGGGTCTCTTGTCCTGGCTGGTCATACCCAGTGCCAGGGCTTGGCGCACTCCTACTCTCTGAACCCTGGTGTTGTTGGCTGAGGCTGGAGTGTGAAGGTTACCCCAGCACCAGAGCTCCTGTCTGGGAGCTGCAGGTTGAGCATCATCTTTGCTGGAACCCCTGCACGTCCCAAAACTTTCTGGTTATACCCTCTGCTCCCAGCACAAACCTGACAGCTTCACAGTGGAGGAGCTGCTCCCATCCTGTTCATTAAGCATCACATGCTGGTTATCCTTCAGAACAGCGTTTGCAAAACCTCAGTGTGCTCAGAGAGTCCTGGCTACCCAGCAAATTAAATCTGTTTGCTGGGGATGGGTATAGGTTGTTGATTTGTATCATATTAAGTGGAGCATTTCAGATCTGAGCTCTGGCTGCTGCCTGCCATCTGACCACGTGTGCTAACAGCCTGTAGCCAGCCCAGTTGTGAACGTTATTGTAGAAGGACTCCTATGCTGTTGTTAAGAGCTAGTAGAGCTTCGGGGTTCACTGTCATCCTGGGAGGGTCTGTAGCTTCCCAACAGCAAAGCCAGTTATGTCTCTGCCTTAGAGCAATCCCTCATCTGGGACATCATTGGATCTAATAAATTGGTTTTGCAGGAACACAGGGTGCCGTTACGGCTGCTGCTGTTGAAGTGCTTTGGAGCCATGTGCAACTTGGATGCTGCAGTCATCTCAACGCTTGTAAACTCTGTGCTGCCGATGGAGCTGGCCCGGGACATGCAGACTCACACACAAGGTGAGCCAGAGCTGCCATACCCACGTCCCCAGGGAGGTGTCTTTCCATGAGATGATTTACAGCAGCACCGGTGTCCCCTCACTGCCTGACTGCTCTGTGTGCCCAGTGCTCTGAGAAGAAGGGTGTCTGGTTTTAAAGTTATTCAGGTTATTACAGCTGTAAGTGAAGAATGCACGGGAGGAGATGTTTCAGCCCTATGGTGCAAGGCCCTCTGGCTCTTGAATGTGCCATGAGTGATCTGCATCATTTCTTGTAGATGTCTTAAAGCACATGTTGAGCTGTTCCAGTTTGTTTCATGATGTTGACAGGAGACACCTGCAGATCTCAAGATCTCTGCAGCCTCTTATAGGCAGTTTTTCTCACCACTCTACACCAGATCTTTGCAGTGTTTGTTGCTGGTGAATGAGATGTGTGTTGGTTAAAGGAAAGGACCTTCTCTCCACCACTGTGCCAAGGGAGATGGTAGTGCTGTTAACAAAGTTGCAGCCTTCATCCTCTGCAGGATAGTGCCACAGCCCTGCTTTCCCCAGCTCTTTGCTTTCCATACCCAGGCTTTGCCCTGATGTTCCTTCTACTTCACGCTGTGGCTCCCCTTTGTTAGGATGACCTTTCCCTGCTATTAACAGGGATGTTCTTCCTGCCCTTTGAGCTCCATGTGCTCAAAGGGTGGTGCTCAGTGGTGGTGATAGTGTGGTCAGATTTTGCTAGCAGAGGATGACAGCCTTGGATGTGCGTATTAGATGCCCCTGTCCCTAGCATCCCACCACAAACTGTGCCAACCCAGCTGTGTGGTGGACAGGACTGATGGGGCTAATCTGGTGTCTGGAAAGGGGTGTGAAGAGGTGAAAATCAAGCCCGTTGCAGAAGGCTTTGCACTCACCTTTGATTAGACACTTTGAAGTGTGGGCATTTCAAAGGTGGGGAGAGCCTGAAAAACAGTGTTTCAGCTCGGGGAGGGCAAAGCACTGGTGGTGTGATGAGGGACTGAGATCATTATGCCTGTGTTGGCCACGCTTTCCCTTTATGCTACTGCTGCTTATCAATTCCATGCAGTGAACTTATCCTGCTGGTGGTGTTTCATCTGGCTGTACATGAGAAACCTCTTCTCTAGGCTGAGGTTTTACTGCCCAAGAAACAAGTAATACTCAGTTATGGGACTATGACAGCATTTCTGTGACAACACTACTCCTGGTTTTGTGCAGCCAAAAATGAACTTTATTGTGCATCCATCACTAATTCATAAAGATTGTCTTCTAGTGAGCCTTTTCTGCACCGTGCTCAAACAGGCTTCAGTCTCCTGCTCTGCTCCCTGAGCTGTCTTTGTGCAGGCAGGGCAGGCTGGTCCTGAGCTTTCGTGGAGCCCCTTGTCACTCCTTGCCTGGTCACAGTGTTGCTGTCTAGGACATTTTTCCAGGGGCTGCGTTGTCCCAGATAGCACAGCTAACAGCCTCTTGCTCGTGACAGGCATCGAGCTGAACTGGATGACTTCAGCACACTTTTGCTGATCTCTACATAGTGCTTCTGATTGAAGCAGGCCTATCTCCCAACAAGTGTTAGCTCTGCTTTGGGGACCTAAACAGCGTCTCAGTGGAAGTGGGTGAAAAGTGGCTTTGCTGCATCCTCTGAGCTGCCAACGTGCAGCTCTGCAGCGTCCCTTCTCTCCTTTGCTTTGTCTCAAGGTGAGGGGTTTTTCCCCTCCTTGCTGTAATACCCAGGCAGTGCAGTTGAAGGGTGACAAGCTGCTCTTCCTTTGCTGACAGATTACTTTTGGTTACAAGAGCCTCCCAAATCCGTGTCCTGATCCCGTGCTCCTTTCCTTGTGCTCAGCTTATGGCAGGCGCTTGCGCAAACGTCCTCTGCAGCATCCAGTCCCCTTGGCCTTTGCAGTGGGGCTGCAGAGAAGTGACCATCCTTGACCCAACGTGTCTGTCCTTCAGAGGTGTTTCAGTGCATCAGCAGCTCCCTCCTGCCATGCTGGTGCTTACTGCTCCAGGTCCTGCCAGCAAATGGCAAGCGGTGCCTTGTGTGAAAACACGACCTTGAATCCGAGAATGACTTGAGCTCGTTTTAGTACTAGAACCTGGGGAATAGCAGCCGATCCGTGACATACCCTGGAATAGCTAATCCCTTCTGCGGATGGCAGGGGCCAGGGGAACTGGTGCCAGCACTAAGCGACTGGGGAGTGTCGAACTGGCTGCAGCAGCTCTGTGGGATCCCTCCTGGCTTGTTACTGAAGAGCAGCTGAGGTGGAAGCTCTGTGCGTGGATGCTGAGCCCCTTTGATGAGAAGGCGCTTTAGCCTGGGGCTGATCCAGGCGTGTTGGCTGCTGGCCAGTTCTTCTGCCAGATGCTTGGGTCTTATTGCTTCTGGACAGCCACTTCCCTCTGCTGCGGCTGGCCTGCACATCTATCAGTCTTAGAAGAGCTTATAATAAGCCACAGCAAGGCAGAATTAGCCAGAGCAATTCCAAAGAAAACAGACGGGGATAATCCACTCTGTAATCGTGACTTTCTCCCTCGTTGTGGCTCAGTGTATGTGCAAGTTGGCTGTCGGGCTCTTTTTACTTGAGTTGCAGACAGTTGTGTCTGCTCCCACCACCCAGATTTTGCACTGCTGTGTTTAGAGGTTGGAAGAAAGGTCTTTGAAGACTAAACTAAACTCTTCCTCCATATTTGCTACAACCACGTTTCTCACTGGCTTCTGGTTCTCAGACTGTTATTTCATTGCTCCTGATATGATGAGAAAAAATGTTCCGTTCATGAAAGCCTCCCTAGGAACACGGGAACAGCAGGTCCCTATGTCTCCCTACTGCAACGTCCTGCCTCTGATACCCAGCTCCTGAAGCTGTGGAGGAAAGAATCAGGAAATAAGTATGAATTATACTTAATTCATTGAATATCCTCACTCTTCCTTTACCAGGATTAAACAGCAGTTTCCAGCTTTCCTTTGCTGCCACATGGTCTAGAGTGCTCTCCTACAAACTCTTAAATCTTTTTAATGCTGTAGTATCTCTGGTTAAGCCCCAAATGATCTATTTTTACTCAAAGTATTTGCTGTTTGAAAACTCAGGCATCTTGTGGAGTTCTGATGAAGTCTACATGTTCTTTGTTTATAGAGGGCTTGCTCACAGAGCTGACTTTCCAGGGGCATGAGGCTAGAATGATTCTCTAGCATGTTTTCCCCCATGCCAACAGTAAATCTGAGAGCTGCCAAGTGTTGCAAATCCCTTGGCCAAATCCAGGAGTAGCTGGAGATGTTTAGAGATTGATCAATTTGTGCAGAGAAGTGAAATGTCTGAAAGGGTTGGAGGGGGAACTGGAACCAACATGTGTTGTCCAGGGAAGAAGTACTGTTGGGAGGAGCATGAAGCATCATACATTGAAGGGACTTTCTCCTCTAATGAAAGGTAGTTTTGGTTGTTTTTTTATCAATAGACCCTCAGTTTTCTTGTATCAAGTGCTCCCAGGCTTTTTCTGGCAGATGTAGCTGAACTTTATTTAGCTGGTATGTGTGGTAACCTACTTTATAAAAATAATACTAGTTTTCCTATTGTCTTTGGACTTGCTGAACTGGACAGAGGCTACATTTATTATGACATAGATCCTACTCCATGACATTTTGGTTTGTTTTTTTTTCCTTCTACAAATATCTACCGAGGTGTATCCATTAATTAAAGTTCAGGAGAGGCACCGGCTGTGGTTCTGTGGAATATTCACATATAGCTGCTGCCAGCGAAAATTGTGTTGGACTAGCAGGCTGTGGGATGCATTAATGGTGGAGACGTGTGGCCTGGGAGGTGGGCAGATGCACAGCCCAAGTCATGAGCAGTGATCTGGCCTCCCCAGAGACTTCTTATACCTCCAGGCAGAGCTGAGGTAGCAAAAGTAGAGCAGTGCAGAGATGGTAACAGGCAGCAGAACTGTCCGGGGGTGGTGTTGGTTGGAACAGGCGGTATTTCAAGGTGGCCAGATGGATGATTTTTCTGAGTTCAGTAATTACATAACTATGGGATGTGTCCTGGGACTGTGCAGGGGAGGCTTTTAATTATTCAGATTAAGTTTGCCCAGATCCTCTTAAGCAGAGGGGGAAAAAAATATTGTGAATTCTCGTTGTGATTATTTTTAAATTGCTTTGGAAACGCATGGTGCAGAAGGCATGTGGTGTACTTAAACAGGGGGAAAAACCCCGTTATAGCTCAATAAATACAGGAACAAGAAATCTAATGAGTGTTAAATGTCTGTATGAAATGTGTGACTTCCCAGCTGCAGCTATGGAACGGTGTTTTGCATCCTCAGAAGAACTAATGGCGCGACCTTTATCTTGCAGATCATCAAAAGATGTGCTACTCTGCACTGGTGCTGGCGATGATGTTCTCCATGGGGGAGCCCCTGCCATATCATCACTATGGTAAGAGCAGCTTGTCCCTACGGCTTGGTAGGACAGCAGAGATGATGGTGGGGACAGCTGGGGGAAAGCCCAGCACAAGCAGGGCAAGAGTAGAGCCTGCTCTTTACCAACAGAGCCTGGCTAGAAACTTTGGGCTGAGACGACAGATTTCCAGAGAGAGCAGCACAAACCTGAGGTGGAGCAGTGGAGGACTGATGCCACTCTGCAGAAGAGGTGGCTTTGCCTATCACTGTGACTAAGAGGCATTTTGTTTTACCTCTGCCCTGTGTGAAAGCATGCGCCTCTTACTTGCCTTGGAGATATTCTGTCTGCCGATGAGGCTGAGAGCCCAGATCACTCCATGAAAGCCCACTAAAGCTGTCAGCTGCATCAGGTGGCCTCTTCCTGGTCTCCCTTCAATGGGACAGTGCAGCCCTGTGTATTTCAAGCTCTTGGGGAAGGTGGAGATGATTAAGGGTTTTGCAGGCAATAGCAAAGTGCAAACATGCCAGACATGCCTGTTTTATCCTTTGTCCTTTCATTCCAACCTTCAGCCAGAAAGCACTGCCTGCCTGCTTCTTCCCTGGGCCCTGCTGTGTTCCCTGTGTTTGGGAAACTCTGGGCTCAGATTTCCTAGAAATGCAGTAGAGATTGTTACAAGCATCTCCTCAGCAGCTTCACTGTAACACCCTCGTAAACACATACAAGATGTAAGCCAGTGCAGTAGAGACTGTGGAATGAGCCTCCACACCTCTTGCTTTTCTCTCCTCGTGTAACCCTGGCAATTATGTCCTGCAGGTGGACTTATTTGCATGAGCTCCTGAGCTTTCCTAATAGCTAAATTGAAAAATGGGTTATTACTAATGATCTGGATGATTATTTTTTTTAAATAGATGGATTAAACCAGTGGTCAAGAATACAAATCTCTTCCTACCTCAAACCTTCACAGGCAGCAGTGGTGCTGGGGCAACAGTGAGAGCAGGAGTTTTGTATTGGTGTTTTATTTACTCAAAAAAATTGCCAGTTGGGGACCAACTTTCAGCATTCCCCTGCACTGTGGACAGTTCTCTGAGCCACTTGTCTCTCGCACAAAGATGCTTCAGTGGTCTGTCTAGTCCACTTGCAGAGTTGTTCATTCCCTGGATGTTGACACTGGCACTCCACTAATGGTTTTTAAGCCTGAAAGCCTGGAGAGGTGGCTCCATAGTCCCTTGTTGCTCGGTGTGTTTTCACTGTGCTGTAACTGCCCCTCTTTCTCCTTGCGCAGAACATCTCAACTCTCAGTTTGTGCAGTTCCTGCTGGACGTGATTGAGGACGGGCTGCCCTCAGACACCACCGACCAGCTGCCTGACTTATTTGTCAATGTCCTTCTGGCCTTCAATCTCCACATTCCAGGTCAGTTTGGTGCTGCTCTACCTTGGCAGGATTTCAGTGGTCTGGAGCAGTGAGCACGTGAGGAATGGGGAGGGAGAATCTCACTGGAACTTCATAGTGCCGTGATAAGCTCACTGGCTCCTGTAGCCTCTGGCGATACACTGTGTTTAAATATTGTGTAAAACCCTAGAGGGGAAAAAACAGTCTGAGAGCCTCTGTCCAACCAACTGACCCTCTGGGACACAGCAGCTCTGTGAAGCCCAGCAGATTTCTCTCTGTGCTTCCACACTGCCTGGATCAAAATAGTTGCTGGGCTGCACTTGCACAACATGAGTGGGGTTAACTCGTAGGCACAGATGATTTGGGAGAGAAAATGCTTCAGTGGGCATTTCTCAGTACCAGTCCAGAAAGTCCTCTGCATTCTGTAGGTCTTGACAAACCTTCTGCTTACCTGGCTGCACCTCTTGACACTCATTCAATGCCCATGTGATGGGGCCAGGCTCTGCTGCGTTGGCCTGAGCTGCACTCTCTCCTGAGTGCCCTTATTCTCAGTCCTCCCTCCCCTGCTGAGCTCCAGGGGAACAGACAACACATCTTGTCCCTAGAGATGGGCATTTGCCCTCTCACTGCCTGCCAGTTTTGAAACCTGTAGCTGGAAAATTGGAGAGTAGTTCCAGGTCCTGCTAAGAGATGCCACTCCTTAACCCAACATCTCCTGTTGCTCCAATTGTCTGTAGTTAATTACTTCCCCTTGTTCTGCCTCATGGCTTGATTCTTGGCTTTGTGGAGAGAGAGAGAGGGGAGGATAAAGCAACAAGGACATGTCCAGTAATTTACCTGTTATTTTGAGTTGTGCTTCATTAAAATTTATGTAAAAGTTTCTAATTTTATGTGAAAGTTGATTGCACAGAGACTGATGGAGTGTGGTCTCTGCTGCTTTCATTCATTACTCCTTCTCACAGTTACCCATATAATTCCTGGCTGCAGTAATTAGGCAATAATGCATGACAGGCAGCGTGTTTCTGGGGGATTATTGCCCACCTGGAGTGTAGCTGAGAGCGGTGACTTGTTCTCTGATGCTGAGAACATGTTAAATGATGTTCAGGTTGCCTATTAGTGGATTGAATTTTTATTCCTCTGAATGCATGATTCATCTATTGTACAGTTCAGTGATACAATGTTAGTTCAAAAACTCTCCTAAAAACATATTCTATTGATGCTTTTCAATGTGAAAGATCCTAAAGCACTTTGCAGCCTGTGAAATATTATAGGGTGGCCAACCCTATGCCATAGAAGTTCCACACTATGCTCTTTGGATGCTTTGGAGCGTGCACACTCACACACGTGCCTAAAATCTGCTAGGGTAAACATATTTTAATTACAAGAAATCACCCCCAAAGCAGCTAGGGGACATTTCCTAGAAGAAGTCTTCAGCACCTCCTCTTGCACAGCCCTGTGCCGAGTGCTGGGAGCTGGGAAGAAGAATTTTCCCTTCTGGCATGCTCTTGGGACCTGGCCATCACTTTTTATGAGAAGGTAATAAATTCCAGCAGGGCACTGCTGATACGAATCTGAAGATACTGGAGAGCAGAACCCTTGGCTTCAGAGGGTTGTGAGCAGAGGTGGTGTTTCAAAGCTTTTGCAAAGTATTTCACAGTATTTGGCTGGCTGGACTGGAGCCCACACATGAGTCAGATGCACATAGAAAGCATGAAGTTCCCGGTGTTTCATGTGTTGTTTCCAGATTTATTTCACCTTCCCTCTCCCTGCCCACCCACTCTGTGGGGCTGAAACTTTTCCTAGCCCTGAAAGACTGTGCTTCCCAAAAACTCCCCAGAGCACTGATGCAAAGTAGGAGCCCTCCTACTTTTTTTTATTGCCATGGTCTTCAGGAAACAAAGGGATGTGCTGAACAGGTTTCTTCCTTAGTTCCAGAACACAGCGTGATCATGACCACAATAAGCAAGCACTCGAATGTCAAGACTTTCACAGAAAAGCTGCTGCTGCTGCTGAACAGGGGAGGTGAGTGTTTGCGGTGCTGTTCCATGCCTGGCAGGGGGTGAAGCTAATGGTGACTCAGGGAGACCAGCCCAGTGCTCATTATGGGGTGGGATGTGTCAGGGGTGCAGGTAGCTGAGGAGCTGTCAGCTCAGGTAGGGCATGCTGCTTCCTAGTGAGTTTGTGAGGGTGACAGGCTGCATTGCTGAGGATGGAGCTCTACAAAGAATAAAGTGATGCTGGTGGCATCTAGGAAGACAGGAGGGGCCTCTGGGTTGGCATTTCCATGCAAACTGGTCCCTTTGTACTTCTGGGTCAGATCAGACCCAGCTCTTGTCTGGGAGGAAAGTTGGTCCTGGGCCACTTCTGTCCTTGGACAGACAGGGCTCCATCAGCACTGGCACACACACCTCAGCCGGTGCTGGTGTTCATCTGCCCCAGGGGACAGGTCCAGAGGGAGGTCTTGCCTTCCAAAATGCGGCTGAGAGTGGAACTTCCCCTTTCAGGATCGCCAGCAGAGGGTTAGCTTTGTGTCTGCTCCAGGCATAGAGTGAAATCACTGTAGGTGTAGAGCTTTTGCAGAGCAGATTGCTGGAAAGCTGGAGATCTCCACAGGAAGAGCAGTGCCAGGTACTTCTGCCTGTGCTGAATGCCACTATTGTGCTTTCTAACACCTTCTGGAGCACAGGGGCTTTGCTGCCTGAGATTCATTTTGTTGATTTGCTAGTAAATCAAACTCATCCTGTGATGCTTGCAACTCATGTTACTCTGGCTTTAGTTCTCTTTGGGGTTGCAAATCACTCTCCACACTGTATCAGCTTGAGGGCAGCCGGCATCTCGTTGCTCTTCCGTCTAGCCTGGCCTCCTCCCAAAGCCTTTGTTTAGCCCTTTCCCTGCCAGGTTCCCTGCAGGGATTGCCTTACTGTGAGGGGCTGGCAGAAGAAAGAAGGGGGCCACAACCTAATGAAGATGCTTCTCTTTTGCCTGCCTTCCTGACAACTGCTGGGGGGGCCCTGCAGTGTCCCAGAGCCCCTTTTGGGGTCTGCAGGGACATGGTTTTGGAAGAGAACAGGATGTGATGGCTCATTTAAACTTGGAGGTGTTTCTTTTCTTGCTTCCAGGGCAGTACTAGCCTGGTCCATGTGGTGAAAGCTTGTTTCTGGTACAGGCTCTGATGGGCTTTTCAGAGGGGTCATTGAACCAGACTTAACAAACCAGGGAGAAAATGAGTGGTAGCTGTTGAGCAAAAAGGGGAGACACTGAGAGTCGATGTGCTAATGAGCTCTCACCTGGGATGGTAGGTGAAACATAAACAATGATTAATGCTAATGCTAATGAGTTTGGTCTCAGATTGGTACCCTGCAGAGCTGCCATCCTGATTACGCAGCTTTATGCAAGGCAGTAAGGTCTGCTGGCACACAAGCCAGCCACCAGCAGAGAACAGCTGACCGGGGCCAGGGGCAGCCTCCTCCCCACAGCCGGTGGGGTCTGGTGAAGGGCTGTGCACTGAGGATGGAGGAGTGGGGCAATGGGCAGCGTGTGGCTTAGCGTGGTCTCTCTGCCTCCCCCAGATGATCCAGTTTGTATCTTCAAGCATCAGCCTCAGCCGCCGCACTCAGTGCTGAAGTTTCTGCAGGACATCTTTGCCAGCAAGGATACGGCCAGCATCTTCTACCACACAGACATGATGGTCCTGATAGACATCCTGGTGCGGCAGATTGCTGATCTCTCCCCAGGAGACAAGGTGCTCACAGCAACCCATAGGCACTGGGGAAGGGAGCCCGGTCCCAAAGCAACTGCGTTTCTCCTGGCCCTCCACTCTTGCTGGTGTAGGCTCATTTAAACTTGGAGGTGTTTCTTTTCTTCCAGGACAGTACTAGCCTGGTCCCCCTACACTTGCTGGTGCAGGCAAGAGTGGAGTCTTGGGGCAGGCATGACATTTCTAGGTGCTCATATGAACCTTGGGAGTTGAGGATGGAGGGGGGATTTATCCTGCTCGGCACACAGCAGTAGGAAGGTGTGTTTGAAGAAAGATCTACCAGGCTTCTGGTGGTCTGCACCCTTCTGTCCAGGGACCGTTGGGAACAGGGACCCTCTCTTGAGTAGTAGAAGTTGGAGGGATCTCTCTGTTTTGGTCTTGCAAGAGGCAGGAGACGTGTGCATGTTTGAGAGTGGGTGAAGAGCAGCACTAGGTTTCTCTGGGAAAAGCAGAGTTTTCCACAGCTACTAATGAGCCTGAAGGAAAAGCAGGTGCCTCTGGAGTCACGCTCTGGCTGGTGCAGCAGCAGCTGTTCCCGTGCTCATGCTGTAATGGAGGCTGGCATGCTTGTTTATCTCACTTTAAATCTTTCATTGTGCTCTGTGTTTTGTCTCCCCTCCCACTTGGCAGCTGAGGATGGAGTATCTCTCTCTGATGCATGCCATCATCCGCTCCACGCCCTATCTGCAGCACCAGCACCGCCTCTCTGACCTGCAGGGCATCTTGCAGCGCATCCTGGGGGAGGAGGAGGAGAGCCAGCAGTGCCAGATGGACAAACTGATCATCCTGGAGATTTATAAGGAGTTCCCAGAAATCTCTCCTGGTACCAGCTAACCACCCCTCGGCTTGGACTGGAGTTTGAACCACTTGGATCGACGATGTCTATTGTTGACACTTTCTCCCCATTCCCTTCCAGTACAGCTCATACCTTATATCCCTCCCTGCGAGGCCTAAGGTTGGAACAGTGTTCACTGGCCCTTTAGAAACGCCAGCAGCAGGAAGGGCAGGGGGTGCAGTTGGAGCGGGGTGGGTGCTGGCGTGTGGTTTGCCTGCAAGACTCGGGCAGGAGGTATTTAAGCAGTGGGTGTTAGTGGGAAGGGCAGAGAGCTTGTGGGGGACTTAGCAGCAGGGGTGTGGGGGGTGTTTAGCTGCACTGGTGTCCCGAGGTCCTGAAGAGAAAGGCCTTTGCCTTAGAGTATCACTTCTTTTCCATGTGCATCTCTCTCCCTGCAGTGACCAAGTGGAGTCCGCTGGTGCTTGGAAGAAGCTTTCGTAACATCTGTTTTGTTTTCTGCTGCTAGTGCCAATGTGCTGCAGCCCTGCCAAGGGGAGGTAGCTCGCTCGCTGTCTAACGCCTCGTCTAGTGAGCTTTTCACTCCCTCCTGGCCCTCAGCTTTGCCTCTGGGTAGCAGCCCCCCTAGGGTCGCAGAGGTCTTATCCCAACAGCTGCTTTTTTCAATCCGCTTTCTATAGTGACGTTTAAATCTGAATTTCTTGCACACTGTGGCAGCCTCGAAGTAACAACCACGTGGGTGACGCTGCCCTTAGCAAGCCTTTGGCCCGGACACAGCGTGAAGACGTGACCTGCCAAGTGAAAGCTGCCGCTTGCCACCTCTCCTGCAGCGTGTCCCCAGGGCCCTGAGCAGAGGGGCTGTGCGTGGGCAGGTGCGCTCTGTTCGTGAAGCGTGTGGATTTCTTGCCTTGAGCTTCATAGTAGCTCTGCCTCGCTGCCCTCCCTCTCCACGTGGCAGCGCTCAGAGGCAGCGTGAGCCTGGTGTCCAGTAGCTGTTTGTGACTATGCACGAGTGTGGGGAACCCTTATTTATATTTCCTCTAGGTTTCTAGCAAACAGGATTAACCCGTTTCCCAGTTACAGATAGTCACACACACTAACATGGGTTTGTTACATATTCATGTGCGCAGTCTGGTCACTCCCTGTCCCTAGCTCTTCCTCTGCAGTATCCAGTGTAGGAGCTATTGGAAAGTGGAACTGGAAATACAGGGCACTGTGGGTTTGGTTTTTTTGGTTTTGGGGTTTTTTTTTAGCTTGACGTGATGACAAGAGCTCTGCTCTGCTGGCTGGACTCTGGGCAGTGGGGCAGTGATGCTCAGGAACAGAGGGGGTTGGCCTGGCAGCCAAGGAGGCAAGGACCTCCTGAAGTCAGCCTGGGAATGCCCAAGCTTAATAACCACCCTTGTAGAGAAACCTATTTTTTCCCCTGTAAAAATGTATGAATGTCAAAAGGGATCCTGTATTTTCTTAAACACTAAGTGTAACATGCAGAGGAATAAAAATGTCTTAAACTGGATTTCTGTGAGTGTAGCTGAGCCTGTCCCATCCTGGTGCGAGGGGACCGAAGCGGTGGGGGCAGCTTGGGTGCCTGCTGCCCGCGAAGGCAAAGCAGCGGGTGCTGCTCTTCAAACGGGAGCGATGCAGTAGCTTTCCCACACTCAGCTTCTTGCATTGTGTTTTCCTACCACGTCGCTGGCAGACAAGGAGCGGTGGAGGGCAGCAGCCCTTGCTGGTGGCACAGCCATCACCCTCGTGGGCCTGCCCAGCATCGCTGATCCAGATTAAGGGCTTGGCAGAGCTGGACTGGGCAGTTCACTTCCCGCCAGGCAGGCGCAGCCTCCGCTGGCTCCCAGCAGACAAGCCCACGCGGCAAAGGGTTTAATGGTCTGTGTCGAGTGCTAATGAATCGCGCTCTGGCTGCGGATGTCTGTTCCCAAACCCAACCCTGCCTGTGCTGCTTTGGGGGGATGGCGGGGGGGGTGCGTGATGGGAGGGCAGCAGGAGCTTGGTAAAGCACCATGTGGGCAGCAGGGAAGGTGGTCTCGCCCAGCCAGGCAGTGGGCTACAGCCCTGGCCATGAGCAGGGGTGTAAATGCCAAACATGGGGGCTGCATCAAGCCCAGCTGCCTGCGGAAATGGGGCCCGGGCTGCGTCCAGGAAAGGGCTTCGCACATCGCAGGGAATCAAACTGCAGCGTGTAAACTCATTATCCGCCAGCCTGCTCCGCGGTTCCTGCTCTGCGCGGGGGTGGCAGGTGCAGATCACACCCTCATGTTTTCATTAGCCGTAACAGGCCACTATTAGAGCCGTATCTCCTCATATCAGTGTGTTTTTACTGCGGTGCTGCAGTGAGGGGTGTTGGGGGGCTGGTGCAGGGGGACCCATGTGCTGCCTGTGACCTGCGCCTCTGCTTTATTGTCTGGAATGATTCAATTACAACCATTTTGTGGCAGTAATACCCCAATGATTTTCTCCTCCTACCCTGAGCTGTCAGTTGGGTAATTAGAACAAATAAACTTTAAAGCCTTCATAATTTTTTAAAAGCATTGCCTCTCTCCCGATTGGGTTTCTTGACAGCAGCTCCCCAGTTTGAGGAGGTCGATGTATAATCCAGCCAGCAGCAGGGGCTCACGCGAAGCCCGTGAGTTCCTGTTGCATGTGGGTGCTGTGCTGCCCTTAATGAGATGGGGTTTCTCGGGTGAGCTGCGTGTGGGGCTGGGGCTGCTCTGGCATTAGCCTAACAGTGCTGGGAGGGCTGGGGTGGGTGCATGGGGAATAGAGGGGGAAAAGGTAAATTTCCCCCAGGGCACTGCATGCCTATGGCTGGTGTGGTCACAGCCCTGTCAGCGCTGGTGCTGGATCAGCCAAGCTGGAGGCATTTTGTGGTTGCTGAGGAGTTATCATAGCAGATTACTGATGTTCAGGAATCCTCCAGAGTTTATAAATTAACATGACAGCTTCTCCAGAGGTTTAGAAATCCACACCCATCAGGTGTCAGCCCTCAGCATTGTGTACGCACCATGGGAACTTCTCTCTGTCACATGCCAAGCTGTGCTAGCCACCGCTTTAGGACCTGCTTGGTATTTCCCATGGTGGTCCTGAAACATGCTCAGCCCAGGCACTGGGGCAAGGACAAGCCCTGCCTGCTCTGCCCACCCTGCCACTGCATGGGGGGAGGCCAGGCCTCAGCTTCTGTGTGGGTGGTGGTGGTGGAAGGGAGGTACCCACCCTGCACAGAGAGCCACCAGATGTGAGGATGGTGCAAGATGGTTTGGGGTCCTGCTGGGCATGTTGCAGACCCTGGTTTGTGTTCACCTATTTTCCACCCTGGGAGTGGGAGCCTGCTGGCAGTCAAATCCCAAATCAGTGGGCAGCATGCGCTCTTCCCACCCGCTTGTTTACACTAACAATAATTGGTAGGGAACCATCTGTCACCGTTGGTGGAACCAAAGCCAGGTGAGAGCTGGTGGTGGTCATGGTTGGCAGGGGAGCACAGGAACATGGGGCACTGGGCAGAGGCAAAGCACTGGTGATGCCAGGATTCAGCACTGTGGCAGTAGCATGTGGGATGCCACAGCCCTGTCCACAGATGGTGCAGATGGCATCCCCATGGCAGAGGCGGCTGGACCCCCTCGAGGTCCCCAGCCAACCCACCCTGAACCACAGCCCATTCAGCACAGCAACATGAGAGGCTCTTGCAGCCTCTTTAGAGCTGGGATGTGCATGAGGGACTGTGTCCTGTGTACTCCCTGCCCTTCCCTACCCCATCCTAAATTCCCTCCATCTCCCAAATTTACTCCGTTTTCCCCCCCAACATGGCTCTTTCTTCCCCAGCATGCACCCCAGCTGCCGTGCCCCGGGCTCCC
>NW_010328485.1:22230-22542 GCF_000700745.2 Antrostomus carolinensis
GGACATGGCGGAGGGTGTTTCTCCCACCATGGTGCACTGAACGCTAATGAGGACGTAAACCCCTGTTATTCCTAAGCCTATTACAAGCCTCAGTGGATCAGGCTGTGATACTAGTTGATTGAGATCAAACCAACAGCTAAGTTGCAAGGCTGATACGCTAATGAATCATCCTGATGCAAGGGCCCCAAGCTGAATTTTCCTTGAAAAAAAGGTTTTTTTAATGGATGATGGAAGAAAAACCTGTAACTTTCTCCCTAGTGTTGATGCCTCACCTGGTGGGTGGGGACAGCTGAGGTCTGCATCAGGGTACAG
>NW_010328485.1:22623-22891 GCF_000700745.2 Antrostomus carolinensis
CAGGTGCCTGGGCACTGCCTGAGAGAGCTGCCACCCTGCAGCATAGGACAAGGGGAAACCCTTTCTCATGCATATGGTGACAAACCCATCCCTGAAGACTCCAAACTTGGTGCTGCTTGCAGATGGACGTGGATGGGCAGAAGGAGCCGTTGGGGCTGCAAAGCATTGGCAACACCTCCTGTCAAAATGCTGGCCCATTCTGCTGGCGGCAGGGTGGCTAATGCTGCTCCGCACCCTGGGGAAGCAGCCTGGCTGGGATGCCAGCAGT
>NW_010328486.1:0-8545 GCF_000700745.2 Antrostomus carolinensis
AGGGGCGGGCAGCCCCCCCAGCACGGCCTCCGGCTGCCCGCCCCTCGCCCCGGTCCTGGGAGTGCTCTGGTGTAGCTGTGCCTCCGGGAAAAGGCAGTAAGGAGGGAACTGTGGTGTGCTGGAAGTCGCGGTGAGCAGGCACGTTGGGATCAATGGTGCGAAAGGTGGAAAAAAATGACGGGAATTTATTTTTTTCAATGAAGAAACTGAAACAGGGGCTTATGAAAGAGTTTTCACCTGTGTCGTGTGGTTTTGGGGCCAGTGCTGGAGTCCGGTGTTCAGATTTGATGTGGATGTTGTTTTCTAAGGATGCTGAGAAGTTTCTGCTGGAGGGAAGAGTCAGAAGTTACTCAGGGGTTATGTTAATTAAGGAGCTCAAGATAACTTTTTAATCAGCAAAAGGATTGACAAATGACTGGAGTGTCTTCAGGGGGTAGCCGTGTACCGGGGATTGAAGGGCTGGTGGGAAATGGTGCAGCAGTAAATAAACCACGCAGTGTTTAAAAAAAAATCAGTGCTACAGGTCAGTGTCATTGTGTTCCTGAAACTTCATCCTCAGAGGTGGCAGTAACTGCCTTCTGCAGAAAGCAAAGTTGCTTAATAATTAAGTCTGTCTTGCTAATTTACAAATGCATTTAAATTATGAACTGGAGGGAGGCTAACTTGTCTGCCTTCTTCAATCTCTTCAACACTTTTTCCAACAACAATTTAAAAAAAGAAAAGTTAGAAGGTGGTTTTCTGATAAATACAATACCTTTAACTTCTGGAAGGCCATGTGTTCACCTTTTCCCCTCAGCACTGATTTTACTGTCTGTAGTGAAACTGAGCAGTTAAGTCCTGTTGTTCTGGAGATCTCATTTTCCACCTTGAACACATTCCTTTTCAACAGTATGTGGCAAGTGTCGGGGCCCCCTAAGCAGGTGTGTTTTCTGTTACCTCAGTGCAATTTGAGATCTTTTTTTTTTTTTTCCCTCAAATACAAACTTTCTATGACTGCTGCTTTCTCTCAGGGCAGCAGTCTGGAACAGGAGTAGTCCTGAGAGAATATCTGGCTTGCTGCGGTAGTTACAAAGAAAGGGGCTACAATCCTGAGTGTTGTAAAACAGCAGGGTCAGTATTTCACTAGACAAGTGCCTTATTCTGTGTCAGGTGGGGTGCTGACTGCTCTCTGCTCATTCCTGGTCTCACTTTTTGAATGGAGGTCACAGGAGTCCTTGTGTGTTACATGCAGAAATCAATGAGTGTTGCATTGATGATGTGCGTGTCTGTGTGTGTGACGTCGGGAGCTAAGCCAGCCATGGAGGCATTTGCTCTGATTCAGGAGGAAGCTGATGCACTGAGCTGTTGTGCTACATGGTTTTGCATTCTAATGGAGAAAATGGTGTTTCCCCTTCATTCAGGTGTTTGTTATCAACTGAGAATGGAATTGCACAGGGACACTTCGAGAGGCCAGGAATGTCTAGCAGAATCTCAGGAGAAGAATCTGGCAGGGAAGATGACTAGTTGGTAGTCTGGTGCTGAGCAGACGACTTCCATGCTCATCCACACTTGTGTGCAGCAGAACTGGACTCTGCAAGCCAGGGACTTGCCCTGAATTGAGATTTGGCTAGAAAGCATTTAACATAGTATGGTCATATATGGAATTTTCTCTTTAAATTTCTTCCAACATGTGAAAAGTGTTAGGTTAGTAATACGATTAACAATATTTAATAAGATTAAAATTAGCAGCATAGCTCTCTTGAGAAGGGTGGGTGCAGTCTGTCAGCAGTTGACGCTCTTAATCTCCTTCTGCTGTGAAGAGTTTGGGCTCTGAGACTCTGCTTGCTTTTCAGAAAAGGAAAAATCTGTCCTCGTGTGCTGACAGCTCAGGTATTGCCTTACCTTCCATGTCCACCAACAGCATCACATTCCCGGCAGGACCACGGGATGTTCCCATATAAGGGCAGAGGGAATAGCTGACAGAGGGTTGTTTGGGGCGCACGGAGCTGTTCCCTGCCTTTCAGTGCCAGTCTTTGTGCAAAGCAGGGTTGGATCTGCCAATGGTGCTGCTGCTGCTGGCACACTTGGGCTTTCCTGGCAGCGTCAGCAGAGCCTGCGAGGACTGAACGAGTCTGGAAAGTATCTGTTGCTGCTGAAGGTGGCCCCGTGTGCCTGGAGAGAAACTGCCTGCCAAATACGTGATGCCAGTTGTATGTTGGGTGTGCTCTGAAAGAAAAAGCACCCACCCAGGTTGTCTGTGTGTGGGGTGTGTGCTACCTAACAGTACTGTCCAACAGGAAAACAAAAATAAGAGCATTTGCTGTCTTCCACTATTGCTGTTTGCTTTCTGGAGCCATTCATTTAGCCAGCAGTGTTGGGTACAGGGAGGCATGGTATCTTTTCCAGTAGAAGCAATGCTTTATGCTTTAGTGTCACCTAGGGAGGGAGAACAAGAGATGAGGGGGAGTTTGGAAGAAGCTGCTTCCCACAGATGTTTGATATTTTTTGTGGTAAAAGCCCTACCTCTGAATGGGTCAGATTCAAGTTATTTCTCTTCTGTCATCTTCCTCTCTGTCTCAGTCCTTCCTGCTGCCTCTCAAAGCAAGCTCACAAGGACTTCACTTTCTCTTCCTCCCTGGTAGCTTCTCCATCTGTTCTTTTTTTGCTTGTTTGTAGGTGTCAGGTTGGTTTTTTTTCCCCGTGAAACTTCAAATCGGTTGTTGTAGACAAGTTCTGAGCTGAATCCTCCCAATCTTGCATAAGGGCATCCTGGAGGAAGATGATAGGACTTTGATTCATCCCAACTTGCAGGCTGTGCAGGGTGGTAGCAGTCAGAGGAGGCATGAGCCTGCCTGCTTTCTTGTAAGAATTAGCCCTCTAGATACGAGCTAGTTTCAGGAAGCAGCGGTTGGACTGGTGCCCTTTTCACTCACCTGGATCTTCAGTGAAACATCTTTGTGCTCTGAGTGCTGGAAAGCTGGTGCATTCTATTGACTCTCCTTTGCATTCCCCATAATCTGTTAAAGCCCTGGATTTGATTTGTGTTTATTTGCGGTTCTGGTGAGTATCTGATTGCAGGATTACTGTATCTGAAAGGATTCATCTTCTGCTGTTCATCAAAACCACAGGAGGGCTGCTTTTGCCTTTATGGGAATGTGCCAGCTGGTCTTTCATTGTGCTGGTATCATTTTCCATGTCCTATTATTGGAGGTATCTTTGATGACCTGCTGGTGGTAATGATCTCTTTAGAGAGGATTCATACTGATTGTTATTTGAGCATTGTCTGGTTTGGTCTCAGTGCCAAAAGACAATTCTTAGAAAATTCATGCATGTGTTTTTCAGGGACAAGCATTTGAGACATTAGGAGCATGTGCACGGTCTCGTGACATGATACCGTTGTTCCAGGAGACAGAGTAGATGCTTAATTCAATTGGGAAACAGTAATCTCATGTGTTGCATAGTCTTCACTCCAGCACAGTGGTGAGAGCTGAAAAACCTTCCTCCTCAGCACGCTGAGTCTAGGGGACTCTTTAAAAACCGCTTGGAGGGATTTTTGCTAACTGTGTAGCGCTCTCTAGAGCCACATAGGATCAGCCTTCACGCTGTGATTTGCTCCAGTGATAACTGAGATGTGCCCCTGCTTAATAAACTGGCCTGGGTTGTAGTTGCTGGAGCTCAGACTTGCTAAGCTGTGAAAACATGAAGCAGGATGTTTTCGACCTGTACTGACATGCAGCCTTGACTAATGGAAGAACCACAGTGCTTTGGTGTGATCTCTTTAAGGTTCTGCTCTTTCTCCCCAGCTGCTTAAGTAATAAGTGCGGAGGACTTGTTTTCACTGCTAATAATTTTTTTTAGCCAAGTAGTAACTAAGATATCTGAGCTATTTCGAGGTTGCAGGAAGCAATTTAGGTCTCGTTTTTGTTAAGCAGAAGTAAGTACTGCCTCCCAATGCTTGTGGGGGGGGGGAAGAAGAAACAAATGGTGTCAGTTTAGGTGGATTTGATTTTTTTTTTAATTAATCAAATTTCAAATAATTTCTAATATCTTGAATTTAGTATTAGAATTTCACGTTCAAATCCTGCCTACCACCTTCAAGAAAGAAAAGGGGGGAGAAATGAAGTAGAAAATAACTTTGTGTTAGCATGATCTGATAGGAAGATTTTAGACGTTGATCAAAATGTGAGGTGAATCTGCAAATGCTATAGATCCCAAGGAAATTCCCAGATGCTAGACTTTAAGAGCATGTGAACTTTGGTTATTTGCTTGCCATATAAACACTGCAAGTACTGTGAGGAGCGCTTCTCTTCTGCCTGGCAAACATGTGAGATCTCGCATTGCTCTTGGCTTTGAAGTTTAACTAGGGAGCAGTGTGGAACTGGCGGGTTGAGTTTCCCCAGCCTCTGCTCTGTACCAGTGCTGCTGCTCTCAAAATTCCTGCGACTTCATAACGACTCCCTTTTAGGAAATGATAATTAATTTCTCTTCTTGAAGTATCTGAACACTGTAATTTTATCTTGCTACTTGTATCTGCTCCCCTTCTATCTCATGTGAAAAGCCTTTTGTCTCTATGTCACAGGGCTGTAGGTGGATCTTTGTTCCTGGTGTTAGTTTATCTGCTTCTGTATTGGGGGCTGGAGTTAGGAATTGTGTGACCGCCTGCTCCAAATACCCACCTACAATCAGTGGTCAGCCATCAGGTTACACAGCTGCGAGGTATTAACTAAATGGATTGCTGTTGCTAGCAAGTATTGTATCTGCAGGTGCAGAGAATTTAAAGTAATCACCATTTTCATTCTCTTTTGCACTTTTCCTTCATTCCGAATTTAAAGGCATTGCTGCCTTTGGACCTTCTGGGTTTTGGTGCAAAAACATGCCTGTCAGCTTATCTCAGCATAATATAGTATTGCCTGTCAACTGAGTTGCAATGATGGGATACATACTGCTGAAGTTATCACAAGGAGAATGCAGTCTTTCTTGTGTCCTACCCTTCCCTGAAGCTCTGCTGTGGCAGAAAAATAGTTGTGCTTGGGACTGTGCAGGTGGAGGAAGTTAATTGTATTCAAGCATTTGTCTATGCTGATGAAGCTGGTTTTCTGACTAAATTGCATGTCATTCTGTAAATAGAATGGGAATATTTGACATCTTAACCTATTATAACAATTCTGAAAATTACTACATAGAAGTAGTGTTTTCAGCTTAAGGTTTCTGCCCATGTATGCCTATTTCAAAATTATTTTTGTTTCAAACTCTGTTTCTTTAGCTCTTTGATACCACATCATTTCACATTTTGGTTGGGTTTCCTGCCTATTCTTTGTGTGGAGTTCCCCTAAGAACTGGAGCACAGCCTGTTTCCCCTCTCTGGTCCTAACTCCTGGAGAATGTGTGCTCTTGAAATCCCTCTATTGCTTACAAATGGCCATGCCTCATCCTCCTGTGAGATAAAGTGAGGAGTTTCTGGGCTCTGTAATCTCCATAAGGAACTGCCAACATCTGTGAACAGCTGGCCAAGGAAATACTTGAGAATATGCTCCTGACAGTGCCCTGCAAGTGCTCTGTGCTCAGCTGGAAGTCCTTCAGATGGTGAGAATTCCAGAGAATTCTCTGGAACCAGGGCTTCAGAGATGTTCCTCTACCTGCCAGACCAGATTTTGTCACAAATAATGTTATTACTGAAGTTGGTGTAGGGTTTTGGACAGCTTGGGGTTAGTGGCCCTGAAGCAACTCTCTGTTTAGCACTTTCAGCTTTGATCCCAAGATTTTTTGCATCAGACTAACCTTAAAATGCTGGAGAGGGCAATTCTGTTAGTGAATTACCTAATAGTAGATTATCCCATGTGAGAGCTTTTCAGTAACTGTTCTGGCATCATCTGGCTGCTGTCTTCCACACACCAGTCATGAGCTCTTCTCACCTGTCCTACACTGTCTCCTACCTTTAGTGTAACCAAAAAATGTATGTTCTGGAGAACTCTAGTGCAAAAGCAGTTTCCAGACTTCTGAATCTCACTGCCATCAATGTTTTGATTTCTATTTGCATACTACTTGACTTCTTGCATGCAGATTGCTGTCCATTACTGAATTATTCTGCCCAAGAGAATGGTAAAATGGGTATGCAGCTGAATTAATTACAGGGGGGCTATATGTATCTCTGTGGGAAATAGAGATGTAGTAACTAGGGGCTCTGTTTATTTGCCAACTCTTTTTAGCTAGTTTGGCATTTTGAGATAAATTGCTGAAATAAGACTGCAGAAATATTGAAGGACCTAGGGAGGCTAAGGCATTTGTGAATATATATCCTGATCCTTAGCTTAGCTGAAACATTTTGAATTGCATTTAACATCAACCTGCAACTGTTGAGAGAGAGATTTAAGGCAAAGATTGCAAGGGCTTTTGCTGCTGGACCTGCATGTCGGTGCAGCTTTCTCGTGGCTACAGTGGAGAGGTGTGGTTCCCTTGCATGACTGTGCCTTCTGGGGAACTGCTATTGCTGTAACGGGTAGATTTTCTTACCGTTCCTTTGTTTCCTTGATCTAGACTTTTCCTTTTTGGGATTTGTAACCATAAAACGTTTTCCAGATGTGTGAGAGGCAACAGAGGTGCATGTGCAATGACAAAATGGCCCTGGGTGCCTGCTACCAGCTTGTCGCCTTGGCAGCTCAGGCAAAATCTGCATTGGCAAGAAGGCAGAGCGGTCCCTGCGGCACTGCCATCCCCCAGTGACTCAGTGTGCTCAGCTCCTTGGCCACAGTAACAGGCAGTTGGAGTCCCAGTGCTGGAGTGTCTGGTTGTGCTCTGTGCCCAGCGCTGCTGAGATGATGTAGAGCTAAAGAAAAAGGAGCGGCGAGGTAGAGCAGCTGCCCTACAAATGCTGTTCTTGTTCCCTGCACAACCTGCCAGGTTACTATCTGCAGCAGCAGAGACAGGGCTGTGTGTGCTGGCACTGTGGCCATATGACCAGCTGCACAGGAACAGATGAAAGAGCCATTTAGCCTGTTTTGCTTTTTCTGGGCTTGGGACAGTCAAGTCTCTGTCCTCAGAGTGCCCAAGTCACCATGGCCCCTTCCTCCTCAACACTGAACTAATCTGCAGGGGAAGTGAACGCCTGAGACAGTAGCAAACTCGGGGGAGTGCCACAAATCTAAGGGCTCCTGAGGTAGTTCCGACAAGCACACTTTCTTGCTTATTGTGTTTTGAAACTGTTCCTGTGTGTTGTAGTAACAGTGCCATGTTCTGGATACTTGAACCTTGTAAATGCGTTTTCTGTCCACAAACCACAGAAGACCTGCTTGCCATCCACGGTCTTGCAAATAATTGTCCTGTTTCACTGCAGTACCAAGGCCTGTACGTGCAGGGTGGTGGCATCACAAAGCTTTCCTTATCAACCCATATTGATACTGGCCACTGTTCCATAATGCATAACCAGACTTCACAACACTGTGGAGAGCTTTCTCTTTTGAGGTCTGTGAGTAAAGGTTGTAAAGAATAGAAAGAGTAGGCAAGCTGATGGCTGTATTACAGACTCATTTTTGAGCCAACCATTCAAGTATATCTACAGCATCTCACCATCACAGCCCTGCTGCAGCAACAGCTCTTGCAGTGGAACTATGAATGCCAAACTCATTAGCTACAGACAAATAACATCTAAATAGTGTTTACCTTCCAGATGATGACAGTGATGGGTGTCTGGCTGGGAGGAACTTGTATGCTGGTGTTCTGCTCGCACAGCCCCAATAAACTTGAACGTTTCTGGTTAAGTAGTTTTGTAGTTCGATGTTCTGCTGCTGGTTGAAGGTTTGTGTCTGTGTGGTGCAGGTGGTTAGCAGCAGCATGCAGTCCCAGGATGGTGCTGCACTGAGCAAAGCTGTTGCAGGAGAATGACCTGCACTTGCAGTTCTGAGGTTTCATCCTTTTCCTTTGCCTGTGTTGCCTCCTGAACGTTTGAAAGCCACTGAGCTACACATCTTTTTACCTTCCTCCCAGCGCTGCCCATGCAGCGTAATCCTCACGGGTGCTGTAGTGACAATTACAGGCTCAGTGTTCTCTGCAGGCTGCCAGAGCCTGTTGGATCATCAAATTGCAAATGACACCTGGCTGTTCAGTTCTAGGATTGTAATCTGCATCCCCAAGTGCACCACATAGGAAGCACCAGAAGGCACGAGGTCCTAATGGTGGAACTCTGCCCAAAATGCAATGTGTTTATTTTAAGCAGGTAGAAATCGTATGCGTGGAGGGATTCATAAGGGAAATAATTTCAACCAAGATAAGCACATGGAGCATCCCTGTTATTCCACTGTATAATAAAGAATACATCTTGAAAAACTCTTTTCTATGTAAAGAAATCCTTAAACTTTTTGTGCTTATGAGACTGTTCGTACTGGGAACTGTGCTGTGATGCTGCTTCGCTTCTGGTAAGACAGAAGTAGAACTGTTAGTCTACAAATTGGTACTGCAGTGATCTGTAGGAAGATGTCTTGTGTTTGTCTCCAGGCTGGTTTTCTGTGTATACTCTGAGAAATCATGTCCGTTTGGCTTGTTTTGGACAGAAAGGTGAAAAGCTCAGGTAGGG
>NW_010328486.1:8576-13986 GCF_000700745.2 Antrostomus carolinensis
AAAAAGGTATTACAGAAGTATCATTCTAAGGCAGCAAAACACTCCCTTTAAAATGAAAACTCTGTTTACATGTGTTAATTCTCTTTGGTTTTTGTAGGATAGAAAGGTCACTTTGTCTCTATCTAAATTATTAAAAAATCAATGATCTAATCAATTTCTAAAATAGATTTAGTCAAAATTACTACTGTGGTGTGGCTTGGGCTTTGATGTGTGAAGGTGTCCCAAAAAGCTGTTAGAAAAGTCAATGCAGAGTATCACTGCAAATAAACTTTCAGAATTTGTAGAGGAATTTTCTGTCCCATTCACTATGTCCACAGGGTGTTGTTTTCCCTTGCACGGTGCCAGCACGGTTTCCTCTTGGAGTTTCTACCGAAAGAACATATCGGTGAGAGCAGATCAACAAAAGCAGTCATGCGGTGCACTTGAGCAGTCATGCATAAATACGAGCAGACTTTCTGCTGGTAAAACCGATGGGTAGCCTGCCCTGCCACCAGTTTTCCATAGGCTCCATGTTTCTGCTTCTTGGAGCTATGCTGAGGATCTCAGCCAAGAGGACAGTGTCCCTGATACACAGCTAGGTATTAGTGCTCCCGAGTAGCTGGGCTGGGGGGTTCACAATGGCAAGTATGTTTCTTGCTTTGAAAATACCAAGTTAAGGATTGCTCAAAGCTACATGTCTCATTCTACTATTGCCTTGGAATTACTTTCTTCTGAGGGGTATAATGGGCAGCACCCTTCCTGCTGTCACACTGACCTGCACCCAAACCTTGGCCTGTGCTCCTGCCTGCACACAGAGCACAATCTCTCTGCCCTGTGCTCTTTGTGAACTTATATGTGTGTTTGACATACAACACAAAATGAGAATTGTCACTAAATGGAAATGCTGGTTGGAGGTGGAAGTTCAATGGACCTCCTGCTAGAAGAGAGGCAGTAGGAGGTACTAGTCCTCGTGATGTGGAGTGCCTGGTTAACATCTACAAGGGATTAATACTTTTCATGCAGTGATCTTGAATAACTCGTGTCTTTGGAGAGATTTGAGATGGGTAGTTACTGGTTTTGATGTATACTTCAGAGGATATATATCTCTGAAGGGTTCAATTGTGTTAACAGTAAGAAAGAGCAGTTGGAAAGAACCAGGTGAGTACACGGCAGCAGGTGACTATGTTCATGTAATGTGTTTCTTAGGATGTTTGACTTGGAGCCATACAATGGTATGAATAATTGATCTGTGCCAACATCAACAGCATACCTCATAATTATTTAATTAAAAAAAAAAAAGGCTGATGCATCTGAAATAATGGGTTACTGGGGACATGTTAGAAAGTGGTATTCCTAATATAGGTGATTTCAGTGAGCATCAGTACTACACTCTGTGCTGTTCAGTAGTTGATCAATATTCTGGAAATAAATCGAAAGCCACTGCTAATGTTGATTCAGCAGTGGAGCAGGCAATGCTGAGTGCAAATTCAAAACCACGGCTGGAAATGACAAGTCTGTTGGGATTTTCTTGCTTGAAGATCCTGAATAGTACATAAATCTTTGGCAGAATGGGGATCAGGTAGTGAAGTTTTCTTTAGCACTTCTGGAGAAATTATTAAATGGTGACTAAGAAAGATATGAGTTCCTTACACTCATTAAAGTAATAATTGACTGCTAACTAACTGATATAATCTTTGCAGTCTCTGATTTCTGTAGCTCCTCCGTTATGCTGTAAAACGGGTCTAGTGAAATAACATACATTTGATAGAGGCAAGTAAAGACTTACTGTGTGCCAGAGATGGTGATTGTTCACAGATCATGTGCTTCACCAAAGCAGTGATCCTGAAGGAGGAGGAGGAGGTGGTGGGGATGACAATCAAATTGATATTTAAAAAAAAAAAAAAAGTTCGAAGTTGTTCAAGCACCAAAGAAAGAAGGTGCCTGGTAACGAGAGGCTGACAGGGCTGATCTGTTGATTGCCAAAAAAGCTATTGAGCGGTGACTTGGTTAAAGCACGTGCATAATTGATTCAGAGGAGCTACTCTTTAATCCAGCAGAGAAGGAATTAATGGCTCAAGGCAGAAGGCAAACAAATAAGACATTAGACTTGCCTTGCTTCCAGGAGGAATGATAGAGCCATTGGAGCAAACTGCTAGGAGAGTAGTGAACTTGTGTTTGACCTCCAAAGGCCTCTCGTCTAGGTGCTGTAAACCAACACATTTCACAGAACCACTTAATGCTTTTTGCAGAGGTGTGAGTGGATAAAATGGAACAGCACCTGTGGGTTAAGAAGGAAGTGGCAGTGGTCTTACCTTAAACTGTGTGTCTCTGACTAGTCCTGCTGCAATTGATTTCTGTTTTACTGTGCTTGAGATACAACACCAAGACTAATGCAGTTGTGTTCCTCATCCCTGTTTTTTTTTCCTCCCAAACTTTGTTCATATCTAAATGTTACGTGCAATGTGAGTGGTACATCCTGGAAACGAAGAATCTTGTTTATGGCAGGAGTGTTAACTTGAGATTTGTACTTCAGGTGTCTCCCGAGAATGAATCTTCTTTATATTTCTCACAATATTTCTTTCACCATTACACTGATCTTTCTGTCTCACCTGTCTTGTGGTACTTAATATACTGATTAAACTCTCTGGGAAAGTAGAGTTTTATTAAGCAATTGGAGTGTAAGCCCATGTATACTGAGGAACAGTGTTAAATTCCAATTGCATTCAAGTATTTTTTTGTTGCTTTCATTAATCTTGTCTTGTATTCAATGTGAAAGTACTGTACAAGAAATAAATGTGATGAATGTTGTACTTTAGCCTATGATTGTTTCAGAATAACTTGTGATTGTTTACAGGCCAAAAACTAACTTATTTTTTTGTAAGGCTAGACAAATAATTGAGCTCATTTAGTCTGATGTTGTATAAAGCAAGGCAGTGGGCTTCACTGAATTTAAGCTAAACATCTAAGTTGAGACAAATGTTAATAAAGAGAAGAGTTGCGAGTGATGGAGAGCTTGCCATACCAAATACATTTTAAGATATCTCTGAGTAAAAAGGTTTGGAAAGCAGACCTTGGTCTGCTTACTCCAGAAACCTGCAATTAGCAAATTATTAACTTTGTTCAGAATGGATTAACTGACATGGTGCTTGTTCTGTTTGGCTTCTGATTGACTCTATAATAGCCAACATCAGCAATCTCTGTCCTGTGCTGGATTGCGAAGTCTGCTAATCAACACATTAGTTTCATATTGCTGCTGCCAATGTTTGCACTGGAGAACTTCGTTTTTTTTGGCCATATGGATGGGTGGGAATATCAGGGTATTATGGCTCTGTGCTCATTCATGTGTGATGCTTTGTGCTCTGTTTTTCCCAAGACATCTAATCAGGCTTGGAGCTGAACAGTGCCTTTTTGGAGAATCTTTAACTGAAAGGTCAAAACAAGCACAAGGCCTGGAGACAAGTCTTGCTGTCTCTGCCCACATCCCCGCCCTCCTTTTGTCTGTCTCTCTCCATCTATACATATGTACGAGTCCTTCACCCAACACATTCATCTGTGATTCCTTTCTTGAGACCCAGGGCTTCTAAGTGCCTGCCGCTTGGGTTCTTCCCAAGCAGCACACAGCTCTGCAGGCTGAATCTCACACAGACATCTGCAAGTTGGTTTACTGGGGGGGATGATCTGTGGTGGTGGAGCTCCTGACACTCACCTCCTGATGGATCTGCTGACTTTCCACTGTTGCTGTACACTGTTAGCTGTCTGGCATGTGTGTGTCTCAATTAGCTGTGTGTAGGCAGACCGAGATTTCCCTTAAAGGCAGTATTTGCTTATAGACTGGGATCTGGTGGTCCTTCAAGGGAGTTGGAAGGAAAACAGACCTTACAGTGGTCTGAAAGTGAGGTGTCCAAATCATGCTGTGGAAGCTGAAGACTTGGGTTTGCAGTACAGATCAGGTCTGACATAAGTGGGATTTGTTCACACTTACCCTGCACTGCTTCCCATCCGTGCCGTGAAGGCTCTCCTTGGAAACCCCCTGTGGGACAGCATAACCACTGGGAGCAGGGGATGTTGAAATCTGGGGATTTACTCCAGTTTTTGGTGTGTTTGAAGAAGATGCCTTTGTTTTAGTAAATAAGATTTATTTTTAAGGTATTCATGGGTTTGTGCCTGTTGTAAGAGCATTTGAGGCAGTCAACTCTTTTGCTTTTCTTTTACTGTCATTCTTTTCAGCCCTGCCTTGGCTACTCCCTTCTGTTACTTGCCAAGTGCAACTGAAAATGAGGTATTGAAGCAGCCCATCTAGTTGGTTTTTTTTGTATGCAATCTAGCAAATGTTAGTGCTGGAAGTTGGACTCTTGCTGCTATTTGTCTGGTAACATTAGTCTCTGTTGTTTCCTTGTGCTGCTTTTGAAAAATACTGGTTTGGTTTCTATGTGAGAGGTGGTTGGCCCATAAATGTATGCCAACCCACCTAATAATTCTTTTCAAAAATCCTTCATTAAGTCTTTTCTGTTATGTAGTTTAAAAAGAAGAAGAAAAAAAAAACCCGAACACCTTCCTTACCCCTGGAAACAGCAGTTGTCTTGTTCTGCTGAGCTGACTGCTGCTTGTACTGATCAGTACTGTTTCCTCTGTCTTCATTTATTTTAGAGTTAAGCTATAAGCTGTTTAAGACCAGGCTATTTTTGTTCTGTACTTTTGCAGAATCTTTTACATGAGTCTCCTAAATGCTTAAAAAAAAAAAAAAAAAAAAAAAAAGCTTTTAAAGGCAAAACTACCACCTATGTCAGGGGTAAGATGGTCATTGCTCTAAAAATGAAGTTTTGTGGTTTTTACACTGATAAAATGTTTTGGCAAGCACACGCCTGCACATAGGAATGCCTGGGTCAGGGCCGGCCTCATGGCCATCTTCTGGCTTTAAGTTGGATTTCCTTTTGTCAGCCAGATAGATGCCTTATGATCCCCACCTTCTCTCTCCATCCCTCTTTTGACAGTAGCTGAGGGTGCTCAGCAGGGGCTCTGCCTCCGTGTTTGCTTTAGCTGGGGAGGTGTTTGCCTTCACTGCAGAATTCCAGCTTCCAGCTGCCGGGGAAACCTGGAGCGGTTGTGTTGATTTATTAGGGCACAGTGTGCCTCAGGAATGTCTTTGCTAAGGAGCTGGGAGTGACGGAAGGGATCATGCCTGGTGCAGCATGAAGCCTTCTTGTTCCTCTAAACAGAGATGCTAAGCAGGAATTCCCCAAAGTAAGGTAAAGAAAAATAGCTGACTTGGCTGACTACTTTAGAGAGTGTCAAAGTGAGACTTTGGTTTGGTTTCGCTGGCATAAAATCAAGGAGGTGAACATTAGATGCAATTTTCAGTGAGTTTTTGGTGAGAGACAATAATGTGAATTGCCCGACCAGAGGGTTTGTATGCTTTTGGTTTGTGTTAAGA
>NW_010328486.1:14034-18048 GCF_000700745.2 Antrostomus carolinensis
GCTTTGGGCCATCTGAATGTTTTGCACTTGAAAGAAGCAAGTTTCAACCTCTTTGGATTTGCAGACTTCTAAACATTTTCCAATAGAGATATGGCAATGGATTTGCTTTTTTTAATTACCTTTGCAGACAACAAAAGTCTATGGACTACAAATTTAAAAATCACTGACATGAGTGTGTCTTCCCTGTAATGAGTTCATTAGAATACCTTCATCTCTCCATAATTAGTCCCAGCCATCTTACACGCACCCATTATTTTCCTTTCTTGTCTGGCATGCATACACAAATATGTGTTTCTGGACTTTTTATTTTGTTTGAGATTTTGATGGTTGTTGCCCCAGCTGATCTGAACCCAAAACCTAGGAAAATGTTGGGTGTTTATACAGGGTAGGGTGGGCAGCTGGTCACCTTGTGTTGATCAAGTATTTGGTAGTTGCAGAGTAGGTTGTGTTTATGGGGCATCAGTGCTGAGAAGGAATTTCCTTTCCTGGCTGAGGTAGAAAGACTGTCCACGTACAGCTTTCTTCCTTTGCTTTAGCATTCCTTGAGGTTGTTTCCTATTTTACAAATGCATCTTTTGAGAGCTGCCAGGAAAATGTCTCTCTCAAATGGAAATGGAAATTTCTGAGCTCACAGGGATGAAAACCTTTGGGTCTGTGCTCACTGTGTGAAAAGAGGATTACCAACCAGCCATTCTTCAGTGTGCAAAGCAGTGGAGCAAAGTCTGCAGAGACCCTCCGAAAGTTATTGGCTTTCCTCAGGAAGGGTGCTTGTGAATAGAATCAAATGAGTCTGGTCCAGTCCTTCTTAGCTTCCCTGCTGCAAATGCAGAGAGCAGTGAAACTTTGAACTTAGTAAACGCTTGAATAAAATGGAAAACTTATTTTTGAAGTAGATGTCTTGTGAACAGCTCTAGAGCCAGTGTTCCTGTATTACTGCAAGAGAATTCCTGGGTTTGTGACTGTATTTAGCCTGATAGAAAGCAAGGAGGCAGTGCTGATTTTTTTCCAGAACTATTTGAAGGGTTCAGAAATGAGGATGGCCTGCTGCAGTAGATGCAGATGGCTTATTTTCACTGGGGACTGTTAAATCTGACAAAGTGTAAACTGCATCTTAACAGAAAGATGTGAGACAAGGCCCGCATATCTCTCCCTCCTAATTACCACAGCTCAGCTGCTGCTGTCTCTTGCACTTACACATCTGAAAGGTGACAATGACAATGTCTTGAATGGCAAAGCAATAGCAGGAAGGCTTTTGGTTATTTATATATTTATTTATTCGTTGTAGTCTGGAACAAAGACGTTACTAAACCAATAGTCAACAATATCCTCATGAAAAATCTTCATCCTAGAAACTGCTCTTCATGAGACCACCAGCATTTTTTAAAATCTCGATGGGTTGTCTCAGGAGTGATTACAGGGAAAGCAGCAGCCAGCTTCATCCTCTTTCCCACACTGACAGCCTTGGAAATGTCCACCAGAGTGGTGGGACTTCCATTCTTGCTCTCCCTGCAGCTCTGCACCAGACTGCCTTTGTACACACTACCTTTACAAGAAGTTGGAAGGCTCTTCTCTCCTGCTCTGGCAAAAATCTCCAGTAACATTTTCACAGCAGTTACTTTAGTTGCACAAACCCAGACTTTCAGATCCTCATTGATCATGGCACACAAAAAAGAGAGAAGATAGTTCTGAGTATGGCCTCCTCTTGGAGGAACAGGGACCTCAGGGGAGGAAGGGTAGTACTGGGTTTGTGATTGCATTGCAATGGTACGGAAAGAGCGGGGGCAGCGGCAGGTGACAGCTTTGCATTCGGTGTTTCCCTGTGAAAATCTGTTGCAGTCTCTCGTGACAGTCTTGCTGGTTAGCTATTAACTTTTCCAGTCTGCCCTCACCCATGACCTTATCCTGTTTTACTGTATCCCTGTAAATCTGGTTTAAGAAACAGCTTTGTGAAAGTTTCTTTTCCTGACTGCCCACTTGTTTTGTTGAGCTCAGGAGAACGTGCTGGCACCCAAGCCTTGGCAGACACATTTTTAGTGCCCCGTTACCCTTCAAGCAGTCCCTGGGGAGCCTTGTGTCAAGGGCAGCAGGCAGGACGGGCTCTGATCAGACACTGTGCGATGGGCTGACAGGATTCCTCTCAGCTGGGAAACAACATGGCAGAGGAAAAGCAAAACAATGCTGAAAACCACAGCTTTTTTTAGCTGAGAGGAGAATGTCCTTCTTCATACATAGCCTCATTCTGCTCGTGCCCATACATAGCCCCTTCCTGCTCCCCATCATGTAGCATTTTCCCTCACTGCATCAGAGCATTCAGGCTAGCACAGATCTGAAGGAGCAACCTATATTAAGAGATTATTCTACAGTGGTGTTTGTTTGCCTTGTTTCTGCAGAGGGCTCCCCTCTTCAAGTACTCATCTACCTACTTCTGTTTCCTCTTCTAAGATGTTTCTTCGAGTACAGTGCTTGCAACTGTGTTGGACCCTACAACTCTTCCTTTCCCCCTTGTAATAGTCAGCTCCCTCAGTCTTTTCACAAATAGGGAATAACATTTGAAGCAAGGGCATGCCTGTCCATTTGTATCAGCCTGGGAAATGGTGGATTTCTCTCCTGAGGCCTTTGCCTGAGGCATTTTGCCAAAAGGCTTCTAGTCTCTATTCACTTCAAACACATACAGTTCCTAATCCAGAATGTGCAGAAAGCTCATGAACTGTGATCAACTGAAGGCCAGACAGCGTGACCTGGTGCCTCTTAAAAATCAATGAATTGAAGAGCTGTGACTTCTGGATGCTTGGGAAGCGTGAGCAGGCTGCAGCACCCACTGTGCAATGTGAACCTGAAGAGGATCACAAGATGATCAGCTCAAACATGGATCTAACCTGTATTTGTGGTAGGAAAATATCCTGAAATCTGAGCCAAAAGAATTAGAATTAGCATAAATGAAGTGTTTTTGCAAACACAAGCTATTACCTTCTTCATAGACCCTGTGTACAGGCTTCCTTTTTTCAGAGCATGAGGAATTTCAGGCAAATTTTGCTTTGGAGCTAAAAGGCATGTTTTTAGCAAAGGTGGTGCAAGCAGCATTGGGATGGACTCCAGGCCTTTGGTGCTCCCAAAGAAACGCAAACAACTGCAGAGAAGGGTATAGCTCAGATCCTTTTGCCAGCGTGCTTAGCAGGCAGCCCAGTACCAGATCTGGTTCAGTCTTTGACAAGTGACCTCTGTCACTGAACAGGAACATAAAGAGCCTCAGTGAGCTTTGGCTGAACTGGGTTTTTGCCTGTCTGCTCCAGAGAGAGTAACCTCAGTGTTTCCCTCCCTCCAGTGTGTCTGTGAAAATACTGACTTGATTTAGCTGCCAAAAAAAGACATTTGAAAAGTGTACATTGCTCTCCTGTGTCCTGACTTCTGTAAAATATGGGTTATGGTCGGTTCCTGTATAGAGAGCTCAGTAATTTTACAGAAGAGCAAACGGTACTGCTACAACTATCTACGCAACACTTCATACAGTGATGTCTTAGTCTGTACTAGGACTCCAGAGTGCTATTCTGAGCATTATGAACCTGACTATATTACATATAGAGCTCAGATGGCTCAGAGCCATGCTCAGGATATTAACTGTTTTTATTAAGCTTTGCATTTAGAGATCTTTCTGGCAGAGCAGGGTGATGCTGAATGAACTAGCATTCCCACAGCAGAACTCTGTGTGTGTCTGTAGGGAGTGTTTTGTATTTGATTTGCATAAGGGGTAACTGGAGTTCCACAGCTTGCAAACTTATGGATGCTCAGTGTAATAATCTTTTCAATATATTAGTTGTGTAGCTGCAGATGTTGTGGTGGAGACACTTACTGATGTAGATATATAGAAGTGCAACATAAACCTTACAAAGTGCTATAAATGTATCATGAGCGATAAATCCATATGTAGTGTGTAATTTGACAAAGTATGTGATAAAATGGCATTGATATGGTTACTTGTGATTCTTGACAGCCTGTGTCCCTGAAAGAGTGGTTTTA
>NW_010328486.1:18072-22039 GCF_000700745.2 Antrostomus carolinensis
GGATTCTGAAAGTCCTTCCCCATTCTGTTTTCATTAAAAAAAAAAAAAAAAAAAAGAAAGAAAAAGCTTCTTTTCATGTTTTATGTTTTGTTTTGTGCTGTTCCAGAATTTGTAAAAACAACCCCCCTGAAAACCCAAACAACAACAAAAGTAAGAGAAACCCTCTGTAGATTGCTTGGTGAGCCAAACAAAGCTGATGAGTCTCTCACTGTTAGAATACACATGGTGTGGTGGTGGTTGGAAGGGCTTGGATAGGTATGGTAATGGGGCTAGATGTAGTGAGGAGGAAAAGGGAGGCTAGGAAGGGGCTGCAATGGGAATCAGTCCCTGAAATAAATATCACACAAGTTGGGCATGAAGGGATAAGTGGTATCCTTCAAAGTAGATTCTGTGCCTGAGCCTTCCTCCAGAATTTCCTGCAATTTAGACAAATGGCCAGCATCAGATTTTTAAGTGGTGTTTGTGCTGAACACTTGCAGGAGTGTGTTCCCATCCAGCTGCTGAGCAGAAATCCTTGTTCTTGGGTCTTGCTGGGAGCTGCTTTGTGCTTTTCTACAGCAGCAGCTTTTGCAATAGGAGCCCCCACCTCCAAAAAAAAAAAAGAAAAAAAAGAAAAAAAAGAAAAAAAAAAAAGAAAAAGATGGCTTTTTCTGTGAAAGAAGCCAGCATAGCCAGGCAGACATTATCCCCTTGCCGGAAGGAGGGATCCAGGCTCCCTGGGAAGGAGGGGACCGGGGGGAGTCAGTGATTCATTGCAGCTGGCTGCAGTTTGGCCTCCTTCTCTCTCTTTGCCCTGGGTGCCAGGGAGTGACAGCTTGTGGGCAGCGGGCCAAGCTGTGAAAAGAGGAGTGTGTGAGGCCTTCAGCTTTCTCATGCTTTATCAAGCTGCAAAGAATAGCTCGATATTCAGCCAGCGTTAGTGCAGGTCAGGAGAATGGAAATGCTAACTTAACTCCTGACATGCCGGCTGATTCCTGACCGCACGCTCTGCGCAGGGGACGGACGGCTGCTTTGTACGGCAGCGCGGCTCTCGGACAGCAGCATGTGGAGCAAGAGGAAGAAAACGTGCTTTGATGCAGTGATGGAGATATCTTTCTGTTAAGTGGACAGCCTCTGGGACTGGTTGGGAGCATGGAAGGATGGAAAGAGCGCTCCGCTCTCGTGGCTTGCTCTCCGTGTGCTGGTGGAGGATGGAGACACTGGAAGGTAGGGCAGCAGGAGCGATGGGCGCCCTGGGGAAGACTGCGGCGGATGAGTGGCAGGTCTGCCCTCAGCTGCCCTCCCGCTCCTGGCACAGCACTGCGGGCTGAGCCGCAGGCCAGCCGACCCCTGGGCACTGCCTGTCAGTGAGGGGAGCAGTGGCCTGGGGAGCAGGATGGGGCCAGTCCTGGAGCTGTAACCCTTTGCCGGAGGGCCCTCCAGCACGGCAGCGGTCTCTGCCGAGGGCTGCCTGCCGGCGCGGAGGGAGTTAAGCGCTCCTCGGCACTGGGGGTGAGCCTACCTCGGGGTGTTGAGCTCCATTCCCACGGCTTTTCCTTTCTGACCAGGGCTGGGGGAGGGATCACTCCTGGAACAAGGAAAATGCTCGAAGACTGGAAAACAGCACCCCGACCTTTCCAGCCTTGTGTTGGGCTGGGAGCGATTTGAGCTTCACCGCACGCTGGACAGGGGCTGCTGGCCAGGGCTGGGCTCTGTCACCACTCAGCAAGATCATGGGTTTGTTTCCCCCTTGTAGGCAGACTGAGATGGCTTTGCAAGCAATCAAGTTCCTGCCTAGGGGACTGAAATAAATTATTTCTCAGCTGGAAGGATGTAAAATACAAATCAAGTCCCAGCAGTTCCATGAGCAGATCACAGCACAGGTTAACATACGGGTTTTGTGGCTGAGCAAGAGCAGCAGCATTTGAAGGATCGTCGTTCCCTACAGGACGTGCAAGTTTCTCAAAGGCATAAGCTAGCAGGCCCCTTCCTCCCTCATGCTGACTCCACCTTCTCCTCCTGCAGCATTTTGAGCTGCTGAGTTGAGCTGTTTGAAGCCCTGAGGAGTGGGAAGAACAGGTGAAAGTGGGGGGCTGGGGAAGGGAGTCAGCGGGTGTTCAGGGAAGGGAGTCAGCGGGTGCTCGGGGCACAGCCTGAGGCTGCCTCATAGCCCGAATCCACCTTTCTCCATCAGCAGTGCAGGGGGCTGGGAGAGCAGGAGGGCTCTGCCACATCCCAGTTTGCTTTGGAGTTGGGTTTATCCCTGTGTGGGGTACTAATCCTGGCCAGCACCAATTTCCTAGCAGAGGGAGAAAGGACTTAGAGTACCTGTTCAGCCCCTAGAAATACTTTCTGAAGTCTTCTCTGAAGACTGAAGTGAGCGGTCCCTGTTCTCAACAGCTTCTGAATTCGAAGCAAGGTGAACTGATGTGAGTGAATGGAACCCAGTAGTAACATAAAGGGGAGATGTCCCATGGGCTCAGAGTGCAATTCCACAGTTTAATTCTGTGCAGACTAGGTTATCCCAAAAAACATGGCAAATATGTGGTTGAGGACTGAAATTTTGTTTGTGCATGAGATATTTGGCTTTCCTCATGTCCCAGATCCTTTTTTGTGAAGGCTGAAATACTGTGACCATCCCACTTGCTGTGCTGGCCCCTGCGGCAGGAGGATCCGGAGGGGCAGAGGGTGTGGGAAGCAGTATGGTCTGTGTGCAGCAGATGCTTTCCTTCTTGCAAGGCCAATGGACAGCACCTAGATACAGACGTGACTGATGAAACAACAGTGTCTGTGCAAATATTCTACAAACACAAAGTATATAGAGATTCCTCCTGGTGGATCTTTTTAATCATTAGATGCCAAAATCCTAATAAAAGACTGGTAGGCAGCAGTCCTTGTTTGGCTGTCCACACTTAGTGGTTGCCGAGCTCTGCTTTTGAGTATACTGCAGCTTTTCCTCTGTCCGTTTACTTGCCCAGCAATGGGAAATGTGACTGGAGTGGGAGCTGGAGCACTGGTCTGAAGCGATCCTGTGGTGGATGCACAAAGAGAAACTCTTGCCTGCTGTGGCGGTGGCTTGGGACCCAGGTGCAGCAGACGCAGCAGCGAGAGCTGGCTTTTCTGCTGTGCTTCTGCAGGGACAGGGGGTGTGTTCCCATTGTGCCTGTTCTGGTTTGCTCCTGTCAAGCCTCCTCTCATTATTCTTGCCTTGAGCTGTCTCAGGCCTGAAGGCAAAGCACTACAGAAGGCTCTGTAGGCTTGCCCTTGAGAGACGTGGGGTCCTTGGAGAGTGGCTGTTCAAGGGAAGCAGAGCAGTGGGCTGAATTGAGGCTGTTTCAGGCTGCACAGCTCGGAGCTAATCTCCCAGAGGCAGAGACATTACTCACCAATCAGGAATGTGTCTGTATTTTTCCTAATGAGAACAAAACATTTTATCCCTGTTCATTAGCAGAGAGTTAGGGTGTACTGTTGCTATGCCAACAGACTCCTCTCCCCTGCAGACACACTGGGGGTGTCCTCCGTGCCATGGTTAGAAGGGTGAACTGGAAGGCGCTCTCTGGCAAGAAAAAGATCCCATTGTTTTCCCAGGGCTGCCTGGACTTTGTGCAGCTGGCCAGACCTTGCCTTCTCAGGGGGAAGGGAACCACAGCAGGAGTCAAGTGCAACAGAGATGTAATTTATTGGAAAAATAGTCTTTGCATTTCATGTTATGTTGTTTTTTCCAGCTTGAGGCACACTCTTCAATAAGAGAAATGAAGGTGTCTCAACGTTCCCAAGAGCCCAGATGGTAAGCAAAATGCGTCGGGAGTCAGCACTGGGATGCCCGTGGACTGCTGCAGCCTGCTGGGCTCCTCCGTGTTCCTGATCATCTCAGTTTGTGTGGCCAGTGTAATGCTGGGCAGCCTCTTGATGCTGCTGCACAATGAACCCACCTGACGAACTGTACCACCCGTGATCAGTCGGACGAGTGGGTTCACCAGGCACGTGG
>NW_010328486.1:22069-24587 GCF_000700745.2 Antrostomus carolinensis
TGTTCCCTTTGCAAAGGAAACGTTCCTTTAATGGAGGGAAATCCTGTGAAGGACAGAGCGCATCTCTTCAACGGAAATTTTGATCTGTAGAATTCTGCTGTAAGCAGATGTATTTACCCCAAAGGTTGCTTGTCTGTTTGTTTGTCATTTTTGTCTTTGTCTTGGTCCTCCTCCCCAGCTGCACCCCTGTTTCTTAAGGGTCCAGTTGGGATCTGTGGGTTGCAGTGGTGCCTAAGTCAGGCCACTCTACATCTTTTACAAGAATCTTCTTGGCACCTCTAGTGCTGCACTTCCATCTCTGTTGCAATGTAAAAAAAAATCACTTTTAAACTTCTAATTTTCTGTACAAGTGAATGAGTTTAACCTACAGATAAAAACACACAAACAAAAAAGCTGCTTTCTAATGGTGATCTATGGCCAGAAATGGGCCAGTGAGTGTTGCCAAATCTGAAGACAGTCTCCTGGAGCAGGGGTGATGTTCATATCTGGCTGTCAGTCACCGTGGAGTGTGATGAGCTGCTTTGTGCTGGTTGAGCTCTGTGGTGTTGACAGCTAGAGACCCTTGAAGAAATGTCTCCCTGAAACAGATTTCTGCTTTCAGGCTGCTTCCTGTTAAACAGGATAGTTATAACTCTTCTTTCAGTTTGCCTGCTGAAGCACTCTGTAAGTGAACGGGTGGAATTTGGATGCCTAATATAGGGTAGTACAGTAGAGATCCCAGACTGAATGAGCTGCTGGAAATCTGCAGATCTGCATGAACTTCTGGTTAGGGAGTGAAACCCTGGCACCTGGACACTGGGTGCCGATTTAGATGAGTCACTGATACTTACACTGGAGAGATGAGTATCGCATTAGAGCACTGGGAATACAGGAGCTCTTCATCAGAAGGGTGTCTGCTTATTGGACTTGCAGCTTTAGCAGCAGGAGGGCTGAGCAGAAGTAAAAACAGTGAACAAAGCCAGACAGCAACCCCTAGCCCAGACTTCTCTGTGTGAGCAGCCTGTGTGGTTTCAGTTTGGTTGTAGACCTGGATTGAACTCTTCGATGGTAAAGAGCAAGCTTTCGGAAAACCTGTTTCAATCTGGAGCCTCCAAGAATAAATCCTGAGTATATATAACACAAGTACAAAGATTGGCGGGTCTGGTTTCCTCTGCTTTGCATTGCTCTGGGTAGTTCAAGTAAAACCACTAAATCAAAGCTGTTTGAAATAGGGAATGAATAAGTACTTGAGATGACTTGAATTCAGGCCAGTCTCTTTTGGATCCATGCTTTCAGGGTACATAAAAAAAGAAAAGACCATAAGGAGGACAGAGGTCTGTATGTTGTGTTCTTTGAGATATCGAGCTGATTCTGTCCAGATTCTATTGAAGGAGTGTGCCAGCAGAAGGACATACTTTTTAATACCTTTAAGTGTGAAAGATCATGGCTGAACAAAGTAACTTCTGAAATGTGAGTTATGGTTATTATCCAAGTTGTGCTCTGCTTCATTCTTGTGCAGCCGGAGTAGCAATTTGATGTTACCTCGGAGAGTATCACTTGTTCCCTCCTCTTCTCTTCTCTCTTTTTTAAGCAGTGTAGGGGCCAATTTTCTACCCTATTTTCTGTGGACCACCACTTTTTAGAACCTTGAGAGGAGAGTTCTCCCCTTTGATTAGGACCAGTTGTGGGCCATTTGTAAGGTGAGATGTTCCTTCTAACCCTTAGAGAAAGGTTCAAAGCCCTAAATTGTGAGGTAGGTTTATATTTTTTTTAAAATGCTGTTAGCACTGAGTATTTTAACTGTAGGTAATATATCCGCCTTCTCTTGAACTCTGTGGGGTTTTAACAGCCTCACTTCTTTTTCTTTAATTCCAGTTACACTTCTACATCTCTGCTTCTTTAAGAAATCCTTGTTTGAGTCTCAATAGTGAAACTGGCAAAGGATAGAGAAAAACCAGATATTTCAGCCCGACAGGGAAGTTTCGGTTGCTTAGTCAGCTAAGTGTGTATAAATAGCAAAGTCCTATATCTGATAATCAAGAGTGTAGGAAGCGATTAGGATCACTGCATTTGTGGAAGAAATCGCTTGGGATTTTGAGAGTCATTATAAAAACAGTGGCAAAACCCAAATATTCTTTTGTGACTCTCTAAGAGAACAAGGTCCAGTAAGGATATTGTTGTTTTATGTAGCATCAGGAAATTGCTAAATACTGTGCCCATATTTGAGGAAAAAATTGATGTTTTGAAGTGTTTGTAAAGAACATATGACAGAATAAAGCTCTGGCACGCAACCTTTGTGTGAGGGATATCCTTCTTCAGGGTAGGCTACATCAATTATAAGGTAATTTGTGTTTTCAAAGTACTAACGGGGAGAGAAAGTTTTGGAAAAATATACCCTGTTCTGAAAGAAGAAGGTGTAGCTGGATGCTGTGGCATGAAAGTAAACTTGCTTTTGAGCCAACTCAGTTTAAGAAGTGAGTCTGAATATTTTAACAGAGAACTAGGTGACTAGCAATTCACTATAGCGGTTGGGAATTCC
>NW_010328486.1:24609-88628 GCF_000700745.2 Antrostomus carolinensis
TCCAGCTCTTACAGAAGCTGAGTTTTCTAAGGCTTTAGGAAAACCACTGCATCTTAAGAAAGGTATCTTCAGTTATCAGAAATGGAACAGCAGCAGCAGTGACCAGAGGTGAGGATTATTTTCCTTACAAACAGCAACTGAATAAACTGGGACTCTTCCACCTGAAAAGTGATGAGTGATAGTTATCTTCAAATCCTGAATGGCATGGGAAGGTTAGAGGAGGAGCAACCTTTTTTTGTCTCTTCCATTACAAGCATGAATAGGTATTGGATGGAGCCAGCATGTAGTAAGCTTAAAAACAAATAAAGACTTAGTCCTTGATGTGTGCACTTAACCTGGGAAGCTTCTTTCCTCAGGACGTTGTGAATGCCAAACATCTGTGTGTATTTGAGGACACAGGGCAGCTCTATAGAAGAAGGAGCTATTGAAGGTTACTAAATGCATAGAAACCACCTCTATCCTAAGAAATCCCAGAGCTGCACATTGTTGAAGCCTAGGAAGAGTATTCAGGGACGAAAAGCACTACTATGTGCTTACTTCATACTTACGTTTCAGGCCATGGCCAGAGCCAGACAACTGCAGCCTGGTTTGTCAGTGTGGAGCAGGAGGGTGGACACAAATAAAACTTGTAAAAACAGAGATTGGCACAGCTTGTGGTCTAGGCTGGTTCTGTGCTGCTCGTGATCTACTACTGCATGTACCTCCTGCTTCCTAAAGGCACTGCCTGTGGGCTGTTGGAGTCTGCCAGCTGTTGACTTGAGTTTAAAGAGAGGTGGAGAGTATATTTCTGGAAACTACACAGCTAGGAAGGGTGGTGTGAAGACAAATATTCTAGGCAGAAGCTGACTTTCTGCCTTTCTCTGTAGCATATACCATTCCTCCTGCTCTGAGATGGTACCTGTTTCACTGAGTTACAGAGACTGTCTTACTGCTGGTAGCCTAAATCTTATTTCTGTTAATTTCTCCCCTTTAAAAAAGTGTTTCTTGCCTAGTAGTGGACTATAACTTAATTTGAGCTAAAATAGATGATAAGCATATGTATAAACAGTGCAATCCCTGTTCCAAAGCATTTTCAAACTAAAAATGTCATGGCCTACGTGAGGTTCATACTCTTCAGAAATACTCAAAACACTGGCCTTATTTTAGGTCCTGTCTAATAATTTTAAAATAACTTGAAAATAGGGCTCACTTCTAGATACTTCAACCTTGAAAGTCAGGTCTTGCACTTGGTTTTAGATGCTTACCCAAATCTGCAGAGGGCACAGTACAGAACAGCCCTAGTTGTTCCTTTGAACTTTTCCTTTCTCTTTCAGAAGGAAGAGAATAATGTCAGGCTATCTGTCTTTTTGTCCCCGGGGACATGGTCTCTGGTGTTCAGTAGTGTCCTTTTCTTTACCTTTTGTTAACTTAACTTCACTGCTGTGGTCCTTGGGGAAACAGCTGTGGAAAGCTGACTAGTAGCAGAACTAAGATGACTTATATTCCTGCAGGCATACTCCTATGACTGAAAACAGCTGAGTTGATGTATTTTGGGAAACTATAGCCCCTTTGCAAGGATAGAGAAACCAACTTGTCTGCATCCAATGTCCTGTAGTGAAAGTGACTCCACGGACTGGCTGAGAAGTCGCGTGTGCAGATTACAGCTCTGAGGAGCCTAGACAGGCCTGGGGCTGAGACGAGAAGCCAGCTGGAGTGTACGCAGGATTAGTGCAAGGGTTATGTTGGAGAAAATTGGGACTAGGTGGAGTGGGCTGAAGTTCCCATCCCAAACCAGAAGTCTCATCATTGCAGAGTAGCAATGGGCTCAGTTGTTACACCGTTTAGACGGCATCCTTCCTGTTTCACTCAGTTTCTCAATTACTGTTTTCATCAGTAGTTTTGTTCCAGCAATGATTCTCTCTCAGCCTGTTTCTGTGAGTGCTGGACCTGTCTGCCATTCTCCAGGTAGTCTGTCCAGATCAGATTTAGCTTGAACCCATCTTTAGCCTATATGATCTTTTCTATTCCTAGCTGGTCCATGATCTCAACTAGTGTGTTTCCTACTAAGCCCTGAGAAGGTTTAATTTAAAACATTTTTATGATGCTAGACTTGTGTCAGCCCCACTGTGGCCTCCTGGGTTAACATCAAGTGGCTGATTGTTCAGTTTGGTCCACCTATATGTCTGAAGAGTGGTCTGAGCCATGTTTTTCTGGGATTTTGATTAGTTACCTATGTTGTGGCAGAGTTGAACAGTTTCCTTTCCCAGAGGAAGGCACAGTCCCTGCTCTGTGGAGTACATAGCTTAAGATGACATATGAAGGGTTCCTGGAACTGGGACAATCTGTAAACAGAACTGTGCTGACCACAGGCTACGGTTTATCTGTTCAGCTGAGGTGTGTATGCTTTTTCCTTGCTCCCCTTACCAGCCTCTCTGGTCTTCTAGCAGGAGAGCAGCTACTCAGATGTAAAAACTCTCAGTGTTATTCCTAACAAAGTACTGTAAATCTGGTTTTCCTGTCTCCTGGGCACTTTTGCCCAGGGCTGACCCTGGCAAGGTAGTGTTCTTTTGAAATGCCGACAGTCAGCCACTTACACTGGCTGCAATTCCTGCTCGTAGCAGTTTGCATTTCAGACTAGCTCTGCAGTTTGTGCAGCAGACCTGTTAGTGCTTCTCTGTGGCCTCAGGGTGAAGGTCTGGGCTTCCCTAAAAGGCAAAGGGAAGAGCCAGTTGGTCCTGCCCAGTCAGTGGCTGCTAGGCTGCGAAGGTGGGAAGGTAGCAAACCAGATGGAGAACAGTCTCAACCAAAAAGCCTTTAAAATTCATGGCTGCCATGAAGAGGTGGCCAGTTCTGAACCATGGAGCCTTTAGGACAGCACCAAATAAACTTTCTCAGCCCTGAACAGGACCAGGAGCTTAAATATTTTGCTAGAAAAAGTTAGGATCTCCTCAGTCTGAGTGTACAGATAAGAGCAGAAGCTCATGTTGCAAAGCCACTTGATGGTGCTAAAATTTCTTATGGTGAATTTCGTCTTGTAATAGAAGTCCTTGTTCTGGGTAAGGTGTGACTAGATGTCTGCCTGTTAACAAAGTGGCTGGAGAACTCTTGCTCCAGATGATTTATTTCTCCAAGTACTAAATCTTGCAGTGTCCTAACTTCTACTTCATTTGCCACTTAATTTTCATGTTGCTCATTTTCACTCCTTCAGATTGTGGACCCACAGTGATATGAAGGAAGAGCATTGCCTGATGGCCCATGCACCATAGTAGTCCTCCTGCTCCTATCTGTATGCAGTTTGGTGCTCTGAATTTTATCCTTGAAACAAGAACTTTGAAGTGTGGACAGTGTTTGGGATGGAGGAGCCATGATTGTAGGGTGGAAGAGTACACTGCATCGCTGTTGCCAGCCTGTGGCTCCTCAACCATGTGCACCTTGAGAGCCTTTCATGGATGGTTCCTGTGCCACCAGACTGTGTTGGACTACGTCTGGAAGCACTGGATGTCAAAGATCACAGTCTGTGTGGGAAGGTCATTGCTCAGGGCTGTTGAAACTGGTGTGAAGTTGATCCTGGCTCTCAAGTCTGCACCCAACCTGTTCAGTCTTCAGCAGTGCAGTGGGAACTGTCATGTTTTATACTTGTTATGAGCAACTTGGGAAGGTCTCCAGGCTTTTTGAATGACCTGGTGTGTTGCTGGCTGTTCTTGACCTTATGAAAGCCTTGGTATTGGCTTGCAGAGGTGGGAGCAAATGTCTGGCCACCTCAACTTGCACCAGTATTTGGCAGACCTGTGTAACCTAATTACCAGAATGTTGAGTCTAATAGTTTGTAGCTGACTACGGATAGCCTTCCAGGCCTAGGTACTAACTTATGAAAGATTAATTGATCAAAGCTTCATTTCTGATAATGCTTTAAAATGACTTGAGTAATACAAGATAGAATATATCCCAACTTGGTTTGAAGGCAAACCACAAACAGATTGCGGTAGTGATGTGGAATTCTCTTGATATTGCTGTCTGTTCTGGGTGGGCGGGGACAGATGCTACTCGTGTGGTTGCATTGCATTAAATTTATTTGCATGTTACTGCCTGTATTCATGGCTGTAGCCAGAACTGCTGACACTGTTGGAGTGATGGGGGAAGACTGTCAAACTACTGTCAGGCTGTATGGTTCTCTAGAAGATTACTGGGAAGGGCAGAAAAGTGAATTTTATTTGAAATGAAGTAAAGCTCCAAGAAGAATAATTCCTTCCTGTCCACCAAGGGCACATCAGTTCTTTATAGAACTTGTGGTGCTAAAATTGGAGACTTCTAGGGTGTCAAGGAAATGCTGTTCTTTAACAGGCCAGAACACCCTGCACTGCTCAGTGTATGCAGAGCAAAAGTGCATGTTCAAGGCAGGCACCAGTGTTTACCAGTTTTGATTTGCATCTTGACAACTGGATGGTGGAGCTCGGGATGTGGTCCTTGTGTGTCTGCTTGTGGTCTGTAACACTGCTAGCATGAACTCCTTTTGTGGTAGGTGTCTGTGTTCTCCCTTTGTGCAGTCCTGCAGGGCTGATGCTGGTATGGAGACCATGGTTTCCTCTTGGAGTGCGAGTGTAGGACTGGCTTCCTTTCACAGGAATTTCATAGGACTTCTGAAGCTCCTTTCCTCTCTTGCTAGGTTACTCCAAGGCCAGACTAGATGCAAAAGAACTTGCCTTGGGAGTGTGGCCTTTGCTTCTGGGACGTGAGAGCTTGGTTAGGGGTCATGGTGCCGTCCTCTGGGAAGCATGTGCTGGTTGCAGGAGGTCTCCTCCCTCCCTTCTGGAGGGCACCCTGCCAAGGGAAATAGACTCTGAGGCAGAAGTGATTACATTGAGAAGATTGTGTGCTGTCCTGGCTGTTTCTGGACAAAACAGTTGGGCACTTCTGCTTTATAGAAATCAACACAGAATAGCCAAGGCAGCTAGTGCAGAGCAGGACTCTGGCTTTCTGTACCCTGTGGAGCCAGAGCTGAGAAGAGGAGGATCCTGGCTGAGGCTGGGGAGATGTGCCCCTAATGACAGGGAGGGCAGTGCGGTTGGGAAGGCGTGCCTTGTTTGAGGTGGAGGCTGGTAAAATATGAATCACGTCTGTTTGAAGTAGTGATGAAATCCCAGATGAAGGTTTTCTGTAATACCTGGCCAAATAGTCTGGTGTGCTTTAGCTGTCTTTTCTCCCTGGTTAGAAAGGACAGTCCTGACCTACTTCTAGCAATAGCAGTTCTGTTGAACGCTCCCCAACGCGTAGCTGTCCCTACAGCAAACACTCGTTATCTGTTTTGTTCAGTTGACATCTGAGTGAGAAGTTTCCATCAAACATTTAGCAGACAGGGAAGAGCTGTTCCTGGAAGAGGGACTGTTGATGTGTTAATTCTGCCACTTTTGGCCTTTGCTTTGGTTTCCCATCTGCTGAGGGTGATGCTCGCTCCGCTGCCGTGCTGTGCGTTAACTTTGTGCTGTGCTGTCTGGATAAGGATTCAGTTAGATGGTATCTAAATGTTAATATGATAGATAATGCCTTTAGAAATAGTCAGTGAGGTTAGGTTTCCTGCTTTCTAAATATGTGATTAGGCAGGGCTAAAGTTACATTCTTAATATTTAAAAATAAATAAAATCTGTAAATGTACCATTAAATAAGAAGTTTAAATAGAAATGTCATCCTGGGGCAAATTGCAAAGCTCTGTGTAGCTCAGTATCCTGTCTTTGACAAGATCCAGAAGCAGACACTTAATGAGGGCTGTAAGAAACAGGGCATGTATAATGTGGTGGGTTTTGTTTTGGTTTTTTTCCTTTTTGCCCCCCTCATTCGACTCCCAGCTTGTGACCATCATCCGTTTAGGGCCCTTCTTGGCCAGGAGTTCTATCTAATCATCTGTTCTCAACTATATCTATTCTCCATTAATTTATATAATCCCTCTTCTAACTTGTTTATGTTTCTAGTCTCCATGACATCCTACAGCAATGAGTTCTACAATTTAATTATGCATTTTAAATGTTATTTAAAATATCCTACATCCAGTGACAGCAGCCTTGAACTGGCTTTAAAAAGTTGTCTGTAACTTCAGTGGGTGCTCTCTTGTTTCTGCATTTTAAGACATGGTAGTCGATTATTCCATGTTTTCCATCTTGACACTTTGTCATGTTTCAGATCTCTTAAATTTTCCTTATCTTCCCCCTGGTTGTTTTTGTCCATCCAAAGTCCTACTCTGCTTAGTCTCTCCTTATATGGAAGCTGCTCCTTGCTTTTGATCATCTTTGTTGTCCTTTTTGTCATTCTGTCTCCTTTTTCAGATCTGGGAATCAGAACTGGCTGCAGCATTCAACAACATAATGGTGATGCATGTTCTCTTTCCTAATTACTCTGAAGGCTGTATTTGCCTTTTTGCTTAATACTTAATACTGAACTGACCTACTAAGTTCCCAAAGTTTTTCTGAGTGGTAACAGCTAATTTGGATTGTGTTGTGTTTACCTAATTAGAATATTTTGTGTTGGTTTTGGTATTTATTGACATGTAAGACATTGTGTAGTTACCTAAGAGTGCATGAGTTCTCTTACTTTTTGCAGTCTCTTCTGAATTTGATTGTGATTGATTTTTTTAATAATAATCTGCCTAGACATGTTCCTCTTCATGTGAATATCTTGAACAGTGCAGGTTGCAGAACAAATTCTTGGCAGATGTCACTGATAACCTTCCTCTGATGGGGATACTCTTTTGGTTTCCTGTATTTTAACTGCTTATTAAATCATGATAGAGACTGTAACTTTAATTCCACATAGCTCAACTTTTTTTTTTTTTTTTTCCCCCAAGAGCCTTAGCTGACAGTTCTTTTAAAATCAGTTTAGTTCATACTAAACAGATTAAAAACTGGCTCTTGGATTTCAGTTAACTGGAAATGGGAAATCTGCTCTTGGAATTTCCTGAATACTGCAAGGATTTCTCTCTGCTCCAATATTAGTCTTTATTGTGGTCAACAATTGGGTTCTTGAACTTCTGCAAGCAAACTTGTTTCTACAGGGGGTGATGAGTTTAGATTTATGTAGATTTGTGTAGAAACAGTGGATTTGCTCAGCAGGGTGAATTGGATGGGTAACTTTAGTGAGCTCTGCTTTCCCAGCAGGGTTCTATTACAGCTGGGTTAAACTGATCTAGGCTCTCTGGATGTACTCCACACATTAAAGGCTACAGAACGGGATTTTAATTATTTTTTTTCCTAACTAGTTGCCTGGAAGAATATTCAAGTCACTGATGGTATTTGACTGGATACAAACTTGACATGTGAGGCAGCTAGAAGAGTAAGAGGTTCTTGGGCAGGTAAATGGAGGGCTGATGGGTTGAACTGTAGAAAGTAACATTGGCTCCCAGTGCAGCATGAGAAAGCCAAAGGGATAGCCTCATCCAGGTCAGGTACCTTAAAAAGAAGGATGCTAACAAACTCAGAGGAAAAGGCTCAGAGAGCTACAAGAAAAAATAGTATTTCTGACTGAAGAAGCTCAGACAACCTAATGTATCTATCTGAAGGATTGCATGTGGCTGCAATCTGTGATTCAGGAAGGCCCAGAGCTGGCAGGATGTATAAGGGGAAGGATTGTCTTATGCTTGTCTGCCCTTATACTACTTCTGAGGCATCTATTATAGTTTGCTGCTGGAGCCAGGGCTTCTGTGTAGGTGGACCTCTGTCTGAGTTAGAATAGCTGTCGTTATCTTCTTGCCCAAGGAGGATTAAGAGGAAGGATTAGTTTTCAAACTGTTCATGCATAAAGCTAATAGAAGCTTCTTTGACTTGGGAGATCTTGTGACAAGCAAAGTTAGACAAGATGACAAGGCATTTTACTCGGGGTAGATAATCCTCGGGGATCAGCTTGCTGGGTTAAGGTGGTAGTTCCTGTAATTTAGGAGCCCTAAGAAAAAATTCTGCTTTCACTGGGAGACTTTAGTCAGGAACTTGTGGGCTAGAAGAAGAGATTGCTTAGTGATGTTGTGTGGTTTGATTATGCAGAAAGTTGGAGCAGATCCTAAAGGACTCTAATCTTCAGATGTATAACACTGGCAGAAAGTTGTCCTTTGGTTGTGTTAAGATACTGAGAAACTAACAGCTGACTTGATTTCGCTTTTTAAAAATGTATATACAACATGGTACTTGAGTTTACATTTTTAGTGTTTGAGAGGATGGTAAAGTGAAAAGTCCACCCTCAATTTACAGTGACAGAATATGAAGAAAGCTTTTCTTAACAGCAAGCAGCTTGTGGTTGGTTTATATTCCTTGTAAATGTTTGTGTAGTTTGTCTTGATTTGTAAAAAGTTTCACTATTTAGCATTGTATTAATCATTAACTCTTAACCATTAGTACTGGAAGCTTAAACTAGTGTTTATAACACATTTTCATGTGTGCAAGAGAAAGCTCAATTGTTCTAGAGCTGTTTAGGGGAAGTACCTGCCTGTTACCATGAATTAATTCCAGTATGGCTGGTAGGCCCAGGGGTGTAGTAAAAAAACCTCTCTACAGTTTTTCCAAAGAGCTCTAACAATGTACAGGCACCTCAAATGGTAATAGTGTCACAAAGCTGACAAAGTATTTTGTGCAACATAGTTTTAGTTTAACTTCTTCAACCCCGATCCCTAAAACTATGTTGTGATGGTCAGCAGTAACTATCAAGGTTTAGAAAACATAATTTTCCCAGGTGTTTATCTAATAATGCTGTTTATTCTGTAGCCTGAAAGCACAGGTTTTCTGCCACCTTCCCTTGCTGCTTCAGGTTTGATATTTCATCTTCAGAGGGTTTTTTTAAGTTACGTTGACCTCAGCTTTGGTGTTACTCACATCTGGTATAACAGAGCTCCCTTGTCTGTACCAGTCCTGTTCCAGCAAGATGGCTTGGACTTGGGATTCTCCTTGGGGTTAATTTTATTTGGAAAACAGAGGTTTGTGTTCATCTCTGCCTGAGCTGCTTGCTGCAAGTGTTCTTAAACAGCAGAGCAGGGAACTGGCCTGGTAGTAGTAAATAAGACTCAAAAAAAGATTTATTTATTTCATGGGAATGTCATCTTTCACAGCAGAAAACAGCAAGTCTCTGTTGAGCATATGAAACTTAGAAGGGGGCTGTAATGCAGGGCTTTTGTGCAGAAAACACAGCAGTGGTCGTATTCCTACTGCTGGGTCCTTTGAATGTGCTGGAGCACAAGGGTCATTGTGCAGCTGGAAGAATTATGCTTTTAATTTTTAAATCTTTTAGTGTTCTCGCTGTGGGTTTGCTCTGCAAATGATACAGTGGAAATTGCAGGTGCAGGTTTCAGGGACCTACTTTTTTCCAAGGATAATTCTGATGGGATTGGTGTGGAGTTTGAAATCTAGCCTAGAATTTGGGACATTGTCTGACCTCTCTGTGTTTGGGGGTCAAATAGGATTTGGTATTAGGGAAATAATCTGTGAGGAATGAAATGATCTTCACATGTTGATACACTGTTAAAATATGTACAAATGAGTTCTGGGTTTGTTTCTTTAATAAATGAGTAAAGTCTCTGAGAGGGATACGTGAGGTCAGAGAGGTAAAAATAGTGCTACAGAAAACACGATCTTATTTCAAATTCCAAGTAACAAAATAGTGCCTTTGCTTCCACTTTATTGGTTGTTGTTTTGTGGATGTGATATAAATATTCTGTGGCAGAACTGACTAATCCTCTAGACCTTCTGTTGTGATCCAGATTAAATAAATGAAACTCAGAAGTATCATTTAGATATTAATATTTTATAGTGCATTAGAGGCAATGTTCAGAGTATTGTCTGGAGCATTTTCCTATTTCACGGGAATTCATCAAAAAAATGGAATAATTAAAAAGAATCTTTAAGCCTTGGCAATTGCCTTCAAAATTAATTAAAAGCTACACACTTTTAGTGCAATCTGTCTGTAACAGCTGTGTTATGCACCAGCCGTGAGTGAGCACAGGAAGCAGAACAGTGCAGTAAGTCCATAAAGCGCTCAGTAGTGTAGCTTGTCATGAAACCATCAGATTTAAATGTAGGTTATCCTCCCCTTCCTGTCCTCCCAGAGAGATTGTGATGAGCTTAACTGAAGAGCAAGAATAAAAGAGGCAGTGAATGCTCATGTTTGAGAAACAACTTGGAAGATCGAATCAAAAGACACTGCTGGCTCTTTATCTCAGTTTTCATGTAGAATGGGAATGCTTGTAACTGCTAATAGCCACACAGACTCATGCTCATTTCTAATGTATGTTTGCTCACCTAGCAATAAATACAAATTCATTTGCTAATGGCTCTTCAGCAAAGAGCAACAAAGAACACTATATTCAATGTTTACCCATTGCCTAGAGCGATTAGAACCAGCTTGCAGAACATGCTGTACTACCTTTTTTTTTTTTTGGTCTTCTCAGCTACCCTCTGTTTCCCCAGAGTCCTGAGGAGTAGATTGTAGCTTCTTACCTGGAACACCTTTGAGGACTAGCTCTTAACAAAGTGAGTTCTAGGGGGATATTGGTGAGTGAAAGAAGAATAGCTTCAGGTCAGAGATTTGACCACAGCAGGATCTGCTTTTGATTGTGGTCTGCTGGAATGAAGGACTAGTTGCTTTTCCATCTCTTTTCCAGTACAGGTGATGCGGTAGGTAAAATGTTTTCAGTGAAACATTAGAGATAGATTCATCTACAGATCAGAGAGCTTGTAAAAAGATCTGTGTTGCTAGAGTCGTGTCATGCACTGGGTTTAGAGTTCAACCATGGGTGGTATGTATGAGCTCTAGTTCTGTCCCAGCAGTTGTCAGTGATGGCACATGGTGGACAGAGCAGAGTTTTGCAGTTTGTCATCGTGACCTCTAGCCAGAAAGCCAGTATTTCAGAATTCATAAATTCCAAAGACACATGCCCATTTTACTGTGTAAGTACTGGCATAGGAAGGTTGCATTAGCTCAAAAGAAGATTAGAGATTCCTGTAAGTGGTGTAGTGTAATGATGTCTTGTGATCCTCAGCTGCTTCCAGATCAAAGACTCTCTTCTCCATGTCAGTGTGGCTCTGTCACAATGTAGTCAAGTTCCTGCTGTTGGATGGTCATCAGCCTATTGTTTTGTTTGCAGGCATTTTAAGCTTTGAAACTGAGGAGACTCCAGACAGGGTTGCACAACAAGCCATCGTGACATCTGCATGATGGCTGTGCAGCGGTACCAAGGCAGTTGTATGATTAAGGAGTTCCTTGAATAAAGTCTTCTCCAATAAAAATGGCGAGAATGCATAAAAAATAACTCGTGTTGGAATTGGAGCAAGATATCCTCTACTGATATAAACCCGAGGTGATATAGTTAAGTTACAGTTCCATCTCCATCCTTCCATCTACATGTGTGTACTTGTTGGCTTTCTAAATACCCCTCATCACGCTTCACAGATAACATCTCCCGCGTGATGAGGACCTCTGTCAAGTGCTACAACTCACTCTCTCACCACCCTGGAAAGAGACTGCAAGGCTAGTTCCGGGCTGTTTGCAAAGCTGGGTGAAGCAGAGTGTGTTGGTAGCACTGACAGCACAAAACACTAAGTGCCCATTATCAGGGCAAACAAAAGCCCCAGTGTGCACGTAACTTAAACACAGGGCTGGTACGGGGTGAACTGGTGGCTGTGTGCTCTGGGGGAACACTGCCAGCCCAGAGCCAGCATTCCTGCCTGTGGTTATATCCTGACAGTGCTGCCTACTTACCTACAATAACCATGTGAAATGGAGCTTTTCCAGAGCTTCACAAAGCCTATATTTAATAATGTGTTGTATTTATAATACCTTCCATCCGCTGGATTTCACAAGTAGACTAATCCTCTCAGCTGGTCTTTTGGTAGAGCAAAGATGCCTGTTTTACTGACAAAGGAGCTGGAAAGCAGACTTTTGTGGTGGTTTTTTGTTTGTTTTGTGTTTCTTGGGGGTTTTTTGGTTTGGGTTGGGGTTTTTTTTGCAATAGCAGTGAAATAAAAGATGTATCTAGAGTCTTACAGTTATTGTTCTCACCATTGCTACTGTGTTCTCTGCACACTGTGTGCTGAATATTGTACAGAACAAGTGTAAGACACAGTTTATATGGTGAGAAGTTTGTGACCTAAATTGGATAAGTCCTCCAATAAATGCTGGGGTAGTCCTCTCTTGAGATGCTGCAGATCTTTTTCCACCTCTCTGCTCTAACTGCTTCTGGGCTAACAGCACTTTGAGCTCACCAGGAGGATCCAAGAGGGATGATGCTGTAGGAGGAGTGATGATAGTTTTCTTAGCTTTAACTACAAAATTAACATCACCCCTGAGGAGCTGAGTTGCCAAATGAGCACAGCAGATTACAGGCCAGTTCTGGAGGAGATCTCTAGCCGCCAGCTCTGTTGAGCCTCTGGCCCAGCTTGGCATCTGTGTAGCTGTGTGTAGCTTTGATACCTTGTCTGCAAGCGGGAGGGAGGGAAGGGAGTAGATTCACAGCTGCATCACCACCTACTTCTCAATTCAAATAATGTGGTACTCATAGTAAATTATGAGTACTTGCAGCTGCTGCCCTTTCTCTGTGGGGAAAGCATTAATCTAAATGTTGCTGGTACTTATTACCACATTTCCACCATGCTGTGGGATTCCCCATGCTGTTCATCGCAGTTTTTCCCATCTGTGGCATGGCTTGGGGGGGGTCACAGTGGATTTCAAGAGGGGTTGATCTAAATATCCTCTCGAGAGGACCAGAACAGGTCTGGTGGTTCCCTGGGTCTGTCCAACACCCACCCCATCTGGCCCTCCCTGCACTTTGGGGTATGGGACAGGGAAGGGGTGGAGCATTGTCCAAAGAGCAGGCACGTTTAGATCTCCTTTTACAGCACTGGTAGAGGTGCTGTGGAGAGATGAGTGCCAGCAAGAAACCTCTCCCCCAGAGAGTGGAGTAACAAGGGAGCAGGATAAGGTGGTCTCCTCCTCACCTGGATATGCTGCATCTGCCCAAGGAGATGGGAGCCCACCAGGGCTGGCTGGGCAGACTGGTGGCCCCGGAGGGGTGGCTGGGAGCTGCTATGACTGACTCTCTGAAAGCCTCATCGTGGCTTCAGAGCAGAGCAGTCCTGCTTGGGTGGGCCATGCTCAGGGGCAGAGATGGCATGGGAAGATCCCTTCTGAAGCATTAGTGGAAGAGCCTTAGACCCAAAAGAGGCTGTTGATAGCCGTAAGTGATAAGAAAGAGAAGGATTAATTTATGATATGTAGATCAAATACAGAGCAAAGAGGTTATTAATTTGCTCTGAATTGGATCCCAGCTACAGTTTATTTAAACAATGGTCCTGCAGGTTGTGTTTGGCTTGGACAGTGGTTTGTTTTACTGTCGTGTTGCTCATTAACAACGTGTGCAATGTGCTGGCTGCTATAGGAATGTGGTCCTGTCCTGGAGAACTTCCAGTATAGCATCGTAGGAAAGAGTTGTGCAGGAGTCTGGTTAAACGTGGCTTTTTCTGGTGTTATAAGAATAATGATCAACTTAAATATTTGAAACACCTGTCACAGCATAGATAGGACCTTTCTCCTTCGGTTATGTCCCTGGATTGATGAATCTGTGCTTTGGACTGTTTATTCAGCAAGTTTAGTACAAGTCCTGGGCTTGTGAAGAGAAGCTTTCCCCAGTACCACCCAGCAGTCTCTGGGGAAACCCCCAAGAGCATTACTTGCCGCTTCTCCTGAAGATGCTGTGCCTGTCATCTTGGTGTGGAGGTGATTGAGTAAAGTCTGTTACACTTATGCAGGCCTCTTTCTGTTGGTCTTTCTACAAATGTCCTATGTTGGCTCTTCATGTCTAGTTCTCTGCTTTCTATGGTTATTCATGTCCTCTTTGCCCACTTCTCATAATAAGAGTGCTGTTGAAGGGTTTTGCTGAGTGTTAATTTTCACTCCTGAGTTACAAGGAGTTATAACAGCTTTTCATCTCTTGCAGAGTGTTTACCATGCCTCTGGGAACATTTCTCCTTCCTGTTCTCTGTTTCTTGGGAGCAGCAATTCCACGGGGACTGCAGTATGTCACATTCTCACGCAACGCTACGAAATTCCTCCACCTGTCTATGGACTTGGAATCTGGGACCATTTACCTGGGGGCCACCAACTTTCTCTTTCAGCTGACATCTGACCTGCTGATGAAGAATGTGGTCCAGACTGGGCCTGTTCTGGACAGTAAAGATTGCCTCCCCCCAGTCTCAAAGCTAGAGTGCCCTCAGGCACACCACACCGACAATCACAACAAGCTGCTGCTGGTGAACACTGTGCAGAAGGAGCTCATTGTGTGTGGCAGTGTGCACCAGGGAATCTGTGAGAAGAGGAGCCTCACGTCCATCGACCATGTCCTCTTCCGACCAGAGAGCCCTGGTGACACTCAGTACGTTGCTGCCAATGATCCCAATATCACCACTGTGGGACTCATAGCATACTCAAAGGATGAGGTCCCCTTGCTGTTTGTGGGACGGGGGTACACTAGCCGAGGAGTTGGAGGAGGGATTCCTCCCATCACTACACGAAATCTCAGGGCCCATGGAGGGGATGTTCAAGCAACAGACTCTCACTCCATTTTCTCCTATGAAGAAACAGCAAAACTGGCCGTGGGCCGGCTCTCTGAGTACAACCACCATTTCATTAAATCCTTCACTTACCGCTCAAGCGTCTATTTCCTGTTCTACCGTCGGGACCTCAAGTCTCAATCACGTGAGTACAAGACCTACATCTCACGAATCTGCCTGGATGACTCTCATTATTACTCATATGTGGAGTTACCTCTGCTCTGCCAGAGCAAAGCCAATACATACAGCCTCCTGCAAGCAGCCTATGTCACCCGGCCAGGAAAAGGCCTGGCCCAGGGGCAGCTGGACACTGAGGGAGAAGTGCTGTTTGCAGCCTTCTCTGCCTGGCAGGCTTCTTCTGGCAAACTGAGCGAAGAGTCTGCACTCTGTGTCTACACAATGGAGGAGGTGGATCGCCTGACCAACTGGACTAGGGATGTTTGCTACATGAGAGATGGGAAGTCAGAAGAAGGGACAGAAGTGGCGTATATTGAATATGATGTCAGTTCCAACTGTGTCCAGCTGCCTGCGGTAAGTGGCTTTGCACCTTTGTCACAGTAAAGAGTAGTCTCCAGCGTGTTCTTGTGTTGCTTTGTGTTCCTGAAGTCAGCTCATTTTCCACAGATAGATGTTGAAATCTGTTTAGGTTAAAAGCCTTTGGGCTCAGGCTGTTTCTTTGCTGCTGCAGCGATGCAATGCAAGAACCATTGCATCCTGTTTAAGTACAGTCTGTCTCACTGCTGCTGCAGCTCTTTTCCCTGTGTGGACAGGTTTCCTTGCAGAGGTAAATGGGAGTGTGTGGCAATGGGGAAGGGCATCTGGTGTGACCTGGCCCTGAGGCCTGTCTCATGGCAATATCAGGCAAGAGCACTGAAGCTCCAGTTCACGTTGTTCTGCATCAGTAATTTTGTGTCCTGGTCTGCAGTGCAGGGAAGGAGAGGAGTGTGTGCATGTGCACCTGTGTGTTGGGAGGGGAATCAAAGGGGTGTGCTGTGTCCCTGTTGCTTATGGTGAGGTGCACTTCACAACAGCTTCCTGCAAGGGCACCCAGGAACAAAAAGGAACATAAGCAAAAACAAGCGTCACCAAATCCTTATTTCTTATAGACTGCATTAGTTCTGCAGAATTTTGTGCCCAAGGAGGACCTTTTCCTGACTTGACTCTCCTTTATCTCCAGAGCTGTAAGAGGAGATAATCCTTCTTTAAATTCTACAGCAAAGGCACGGTGGGATGTTGCAGGATAAAATTTTGAACTGAAGTGGCTGTGACCCTGAATCCTTGCAGTCTGTCAGCCACGTTGGTTGGTGCTGCAGTATCGGGGACGATGACACAGACACAGAGCAGCAGCATTCTCCTGGGTGGTGCTGGATGCAGTGTCCCAGCATGAGGCTCTGTGGTTGTGAGTAGCCTGTTTTCACCAAGGGCGTTGCTAGTCCTTGGCTGAATAGCATGTTATCTTGTGTCTTCCTTCTACAGAACAGGCTGTCCAGATAATTGCCTCTTCCCAGCCTTGTGCTACAGAGAGCAAAGTGGTACCACAGAGCTTTGGAAGTCTCTGGGGTTGGACGTGTGCTCCAAAACCAGTCTTAAATTTATGGCTTTCCTTTCAGTAGCTTAAAGTTGACTGTAGAGTACTTGTGGGACAAGGGAAGTGTAAAGAGCAGACTTGGAGCAGGACAAATATAAGATCAGGAGGAGTACCTAGGAGTTGGGAAGCAAGAGACTGCCCAGCTTGATGTCTGGCTTTCACTGTACCTCTTAGCAATGTCCTTTGTGGGGCCACATAGAAGGAATTGTCACAGGTGATTTTTAGGCCAGCTTAATGTTGGCCTAAAATGTCAAACTGTTGTGAGTCCTTTATAAAAATCCTTAATTCAAAATGATGTAGAATCTCCCTGTACTGTTTGATCCAGTGGGGAAGTGGGTGCACAGGGTGGGAGAAAAAAGCCAGTCTTTGGTCAGTGATTCCTGGCGCGTGATCCCAGGGTCCCAGCTGCACAGTTTGGCACTAGTGGGCTGACTAAAGTACTGCATCTTATTAACAAGTGTGTCCAATGATATGTAAATGTCCTAACAAACTTTATCCTTCACCATTCAGTACATAGTAGCGGTTGTCGTTAAGATTGTGTCTAACAACACGTAAGAGTCCGTGCCAGCTCCAGCCTGCTCCATTCAGTGCTGAGTGGAAGCGGCTGTCAATGAACGTTTTATGCAGGAACAGTTTTAACTTGGTTTCAAGGGTGGCAGCTTGTGCTGTATGTAAGGATAATGCTAATTAATTTCACGTTTTTCTGCTTCCAAACCAGCCTGTGCACAAGGTATGCCCTTTTCCCTAGTTAGCACTGTCTCCAATTTTTAACCCATCAGGAGAGGCTAAGATTGAGTTTTGTAGTTCAATACAATCTTTTCAACTGGGAAAAAAAATACTTGTTTTATAAGAATTTCAGAACCAGTTCATTTGTTCTAGTTTGCTGGAGATCCATTAGTCTGGAGATGCAGGAGACTATGTAGATGCTGTTAGTGACTTGATAATTAAACTAAATGTTTCTGCAAGGCTTGGGAAGGCTGCATATCTTCTGTGGGCGTAGTTTTCAAGGTATGTAACTTGTCCTTTTGCACTGAGCTTTGTCCTTTTCATGCATTGATGCAGATTTGTCCACTAGTTGCTTCTCACCTGTGCAATGTAGGAAGCACACACCAGAATTCACGGCAGCAGCTTCATCCAAACTCGCTGCATCTCACTGGGTGATCCCTGAAGTGTATTTTCTGCTACGTTGCCAAGATTTTATTCACTGAAAACAATTAAAACACCTTCTATGTAAATTTATATAAGTACTTTATGCAATTGTCATGGTCTTAATCCTGTAGAATGGAACAAGTTTCAGCTCTTGACTGCGATTCACTGTGCTGCAGTCCCTGCGAGGCTGGGGGCACGCTGTGCTTGCACAGGTCACGTTGGTTATGGTGGATAAACATGTGTGAAGTGACTTGCCCTTGGCATCACACATTGGCAACAGCAGCGCTGAGCACAACCAGGGTACAACTATTTCTGACTTGTATGCAGGTTTTTTAAAGCAAACTTTGAAAAATTGGCCTCAGTAGTGAGGTCATTAGGCTCCAGGATTTGTCTAAATTGATACAAAGGTTGCTAGAATCCCATTCAAAATAAACACTTGATGCTTTGGAGTGTGGAAATTTGGCTGTGACCCACTTCCTAATAAATCTTATAGTAACTTGACAAAACTGGAGATATAGAAATCTTTAAGTTACAAGAAGGTGGTTGGAAGAAGCTTAAGAATCAAGTGACAAAGCTGCTAAAAATGTATCTATCACTAAAAATGAGTGATAACTTAGAGGATGGTAAAAACTAGCAATAATTAAAAGTTGTAACCTCCTCTGAGGCTTTAGGTTGGAGCCTTATGCCTAGTATGCAGAAAATCAGTTGAATAGTATTTGAAAGGAAAACAATGAGGCATCAGAATGGAAGCAGTGCTAGTCTAACTGGCCTGGTTTCTTACGTAGAACTGCTGTGTCAAGCCTTGCTTGCCTGCTACAATAGCAATGCATTCGAGGAGTGAATAGGGGTCAGCAGGTTAAATATATTTTACGGTGGGATTTCCATAGACTTTGTTAAAAGCTCCTGATCATTTTTAGTTTCTCCAGGAAACAGTCAAGTATAAAAAAACAAACAAAAAACCCTAGAGAAAAGGGAAGAGAGAGGGAGGGAAAAGGGTCAGGTTTTCCATGTGATTGGCGAGGGATGATGAGCAGATGCCTCAAGAATGCCATGTTGTGCCGTTATCGCTGACCTCCGGCGGGGGCAGCTCCATTGCCTGGTGCCGGATGGTACCACGCAGCTCAGTGCTGCCAAATGCAAAGCCACGGACATCAGACAGAAGGAATATGTAACTCTGCTCACAAGGAGTCTAAATTCAACCACGTTGCCTGAGGCAAGAGAGGGAGCTGGAGTCAGCATGGACTGCGCAGTCACTGCCTCTGCTCTTCGAGCAGCTGTGTAAGAGTATTAGTAAGGAGCTGGAGAGCAGGGTGAAAATGTTTACCCGTAAGGGATTTCATTATGAAAATCATTAGTTTACACCAATCACATTATTTGAAGACAAGCCACTAATTGATTAAAAAATTGTGGTTTTAATAGTAATTGTTCAGTGAACAGTCCTGCATTCAGTCTCCAAAAGGATAACGTAAAATTAAAGTGGACACAGAACAAGGTGTCAAGAAAGATATAAAGCAACAGAGGAACTACGCTAGACAAGACTGAGTTTGTTACTTAGGAAAAAGATGAATCATGATGGAATATCTTCTCTCTACACATACAAAGTGTAAGGAAGTTGGCAGCTTTCATTCTCTCTTTTTCAGAATTCAGTAAGTGAAGGTTTGGTGAGACTGGGAGGGAGCTAACTGGAACAGAAGGACGACTGTTTTTGCACAGCGCTGTGGAGTTAATTTTCAGGAATCTCGCAGGGCTCAGAAGAATTGAAGCAGTGTGCAGAGATGACTCTTGTTTTGACTGTTTTGTGGGTCTCTGGTTGTGTGTACTCTATGATTTTTTTTTTTATGTGTCATTAGTAAGTTCTTTGGAGCAGGTCAGGCTCCACCCTGTGTTTGTGTGTGTCCTGATGCTTTGGGATTCTACTTCAGGCTTAGAATTTGTAGATGATACAACAATACCATGCTAATTGTTGGAAGTGGTGCTTGTGAACAGGTAGTTTTGCACTGGAAGCAGGAATTCTCATCTTTTTGTTCTGAAAAATACAACTAATCTTTTCCAAAGCTGTATGTGGCAGTGTATAGCCAGTAATATTTTTTTGAGAACTTAGAGTTTAGTAGAGTTTTGATGCATTTTATTACTGATGCTGAATGGACTTAATGAAACGACTGCAGGATTTTGTGAGGGTACAAATAGCCAATGCACCTAAACTAATAATTAAAAGCTGTTTTTTTACTCTCAGTCAAAAAAAGCTTAGAGGGGTTCAAAGCTGAATTCACTGCTCTTTAAGGAATTCACCTGTTTAAAGAATTTCGGTGGAAGGGGATGGTGGGAAGTGTTAAAGGTGCTAATGTTCCTTGTATCCATTTTTTTGTACTGTTTTCCCTGTTCTTTCCACTTGCCAAAAAAGGACACCCTGTATGCATACCCCTGTGGCTCTGACCACACTCCCAGCCCTATGGCCAGCCGGGTACCCTTGGAAGCAGCCCCTCTCCTGGAGAAAACAGAGGCCCGTCTGACAGCTGTGGCAGTGAATGTGGAAGATGGCCACACCATTGCTTTTCTGGGAGACAGTAGAGGAAGACTGCACAAGGTATGATCTGGATACAACAGGAAGCAAAGAGGATAAAACTTTTCAGGGATGTTCAGGCAGAAGGGGAAAAAAGGCAATTTCTCTTGTCCCTTGGGAAGTCATTACTATCAGATGGTCTCTTCTCACACCATACTGACTGTTGAGAATGTGAATGCCTCAAACAGTGGTCACGTTGCCTTTGGTTACATCACACTGAGCCAGTGTCAGGGCTGGTGCATCCTATGTGACCTCTGCAGGTATTGCTAGGAGCATGCTTCATGTGGCTGAAGTCACTGCATTGATGTTTCGGTGGGAGGTTGAAATCCCTGCACATAGCAGTGGTTCCAGCTTGTTCCTGAGATAGGACGAGTGCCACCAACTCCTACTGTGATACTTTGCCTGCATACAACTGTGACTCTCTTGCAGGTGTACTTGGGAGCAATGGGAGATGCATATATATATGCTTCTTTACCTATCCAGTTAAATAGCATGGTGAGTGGAGACCTGCTGTTTGACCAGTTGCAGGAGCACCTCTTTGTCATGACCCAGTCCATGGTAAGAGCAATAAAATCCCTTCCACAAAAGAGTTTAAAGCATTTGAGGTCCAAACAAACTACTGACAGGAGTAGGGGAGACAGAGAAAGTGTGTGTATAGCTAAGCCTGTGCTGGGCAGCAGCTGCCTGCCAGTCTGGCTTACAGGGGCGGGGATTGGCCTCTTGCAAAAACTGGAGAAAGCGGGGGGGAAGTCTTCTTACCCTGAATCATGGCCTGTTTGCCTGTGCATTTCCCTAAGTCAGTCAGTCTGTATCAGCAGTGATGGAGGAATGTGAACTGCAGGCTATAAAAGGCTGGCATGAAGACAAGGGACTGCAAATTCCTGGGTTCCTCTGTGTTGAGCAGGAATTGTTTGGACAACAGTTTGCATCTCCATCGGAGCAGAAGAATGTAAGCCTTCTGGGTTCACAAGTAATGTGACCTGTCTTGGGTTTGCAAAAGATTAAAAAGAGAAAAGAGAGGTTTTGTGTAATTAAAACTGTGGCACTTCTGGTTTTAATCAGTTAAAAGATTAAGCTTTTCTTCTGTAAGCATGTAAGCTACAAAAAGCAGAAATGTGTGGGAAGACAGCAGAGGTGTGCCCTGACCGGGTGTATAAGAACAGTCTTGCAGATGAAATCAAGCTGTATATGGAACCATGCAAGGCACCTTTCCCTCTTCTGCTTTCTGTAATTCTGTTTGTGCCCAGTGACAGTTGCAGGAGAAGAGGCATTGCAATGCCCCAGGCTCTTGGGGATATTGGTGTCTACGGAGTAAGAAATCCATCTATGGCCACTTTGTTTGAGAGGATTTGTACAACACAACTCATATCAGCTCCTTGAGCTGGGAAGAAAAGGATCCTCCTAGCAAAGGAAAGAGCAGCCCTTGAGTTACTCTGAAGGAAAGAACAAACAAAAAATGAGAGCATGCTGGAAAACCACTGCTTCCCTTCACCCCACTCAGTACACTTTGAGATACTCAAATTTTGTAACTCTGCAAAAGAGGAGTGGAAATCTGTGAGTGCAAGTAGATTAGGGAAATCTGAAATATATCCTTAACAGTAATTGTTCTGTCAATTAAAAAATGCAAATTACATCATGTACTTAGCAAAAGTAATAGCTTGGGGATTAGAAGTTGGCATTTTAAAGTAACTGACAGTGTAGCAGCTTAAGTGTAGTAGCGGATTAAAGAAGGGGCAAGAGGCTGAAATCAGCAAGGATAGTAAGTGAAAGCAGAAGTGTTTTGCAAGTAAAACTTAGCCCTAGATGGCAGAAGGTTTTTGTTCCACATTGATCAAAGCTTCTTGGTCTACTTTCAGTCAAAATTATAGTTTTGCCAGATAGGGCTGGACAATAGAGCAGATACAGTCAGAGGCCTCAGCTGGAGCTGCTGTCTCCAGCTTCAGTCACCTACATGTCGAGAGAGATGATCGCCCATGACAGAGTCCTGAAAAGCAAAAGAGTGAAAGGTACTCACCCTGCTATCCTTTGATCTATTTTGTTAAAATACAGCTTTATTGCTAAATAAAGTCGTCTTCTTGTAAAAAGTGTCACAAATAACCCATTAATAGCAATACACTTTGCTTGCCTCCGTGCCTCTGTACAGCCTGCTGTTTAGATTTCCTTCACCAGTATGTGAAATGGCCATTCAGATGGGCTCTGGAAACTTGTTCCTTTTTTTTCTTTATTTTTATGTAATATTGGGGATTAAGAAATTGTTTCAGTGAGCATGCAGATGATGGGACTTGCTAGTGAGGCAGAAGAAGCCATAGACCTGGGACCTATGTTGTGTGTGCTGTGTTTCACCAGTTTCTTTCTCTGATAGGTGATGAAGGTTCCCATACTGGAATGTTCCCTGTACTTGGACTGTGAATCCTGTTTGGCACTGAAGGATCCATACTGTGGCTGGTGTGTCCTTCAGGGACGGTAAGATAGATCCCTGCTGACCTGCAAGGATTTTAGAGGGATAGTGCTTAGGGATTGTCTCCACTTACTTTTTTCTCTGTGTCTATGTGTCTAGATTTAGTTTATTTTTAGTTCCTTTATGGCATGTTCTGTCTGCCTCCTAAAACACCACCAGCAGTCACAGTTGCATACAATATTGTCTTTCCATTGCTTTTTGGGTCTTTGGTCACCACTCATGATGCTCCTGTTCAGTGGACTTCAGCCTGGTTTTAGTCTGACTGCAGCTCAAACTGCCTAATAATCTCGTCTTCTGGTGTCACCCTATTATTTAGCACTGTTTTTCACTTCTTGCTCCCCTACTGGTGTTCCTTAATGAGACTTGGCTTATTCCAGCATATCTGTTTGCTTTGTGGCTCTGTCTCCCTGTGAAGTGCAGTAGTAACTAGTTTATGACCCTTGAAGCCCCAGAAGTGTCTACCCATCTATATTTTGGTAACAGTTCATCCTATTATTGAAGGTGGTGGGAGGCTGGGACTTCCATGGCTTGTGCAGCAGCTTCCCCAAGACTCTAGCAAGGCTTCAGACAGCCAGTGTCAGCTTGGAAGTTGAACGTGTCCTGCTGGAGCTACACAGATCTCTCACAGGGCACCTTGCTATTTCCCTGCAGGTGCAGCCGTCGCTCTGAGTGCTTGCGATCCAGGTTGAGTGAGCAGTGGCTCTGGAGCTTTAACTCTACTCAACAGTGTCTATCTGTCCAGTCACTAACTCCAGCCAATATCAGCAGAGAGGAAAAGAGAAATGTAAGTGGTGGTGTTGGTCCTCTGATGCTCAAGCGTGTAGAAAGTCCCCTGCAATCTCTGAGGAGTCATGAGTCTTCCTACTGCTTCCAGTGGGGTACTGAGTCAACTGAGCCTTCAAGCACATGTTATCTGCCTGACATAAAGGACTTAATAGCTTGACTGTACCAGGGGATAATTTTATTGATTATTTTTCCCATAAAACTAAATGTCCTTGCCTGCTAAGAGTTACTGGGTGTGCTGGAGTATTTGATGGCTGCCCGGATGGGTCCCTCCTTGGCTTAGTAGCTACAAGGTGCCTGTCTGTGGTTTCACAGCGTTTCTAACACTTGCTGTCAGGATGATCTGAAAGGAGCTACCCAAAATTACAGCTTTCCGTCTGGCATCTGAGAGCTGGCAGAAAAATGAAGGTGCTGCAGTGTTTTGAAGTCTGTCATTGTGTCAGGAGATGGCAAGAACCTGTATTTTGCTAGAGACTTGGGCAAAGGGGGAAGTTGGCAATAATTGCTCAGTGAATGCCAAGTTCAGATTGGGAATGGCAAGAGATGATGTACGGAACAGTCCTAGGAGGCATTATAGGAAAATGGGTGTATATGTACAGAATTACTTTATGGGGCTCTTACTTTGAACAAATAGAACCAGAAAAAAATAGAAAAATGTGCTAGAGGGAAAATGATTTACTGGATATTATTGAATTGGTAGATATTCCTGGCTATCTCAGACTTACCTTCTCTGCGTGAGGAAGAATTTTACTCATGTTACTTTGAAGATTATGAAAGCCCAGCAGTTCTGACAGAGTCAGGAATCATGTGTCCTTCTCCAGATCCCAGCCAAGCACCAGCTTTGCCAACAGGAGCAGGTCAGTGAAATGCTTTAAATGGAGCATGATAGCTCTGATAACATTGTTGGGAGAAAGTACGTTGTAGGTCCCTCAGATTGCCAGGATTAACAGCCATGAGTATATGTGATCTGTCAGCAGGTGTTCATTTCATTCTGTCATAATATCAGTTTGCTTTCTACTTGTGTGTCACACGCATCCTGTGCTATTTTGGGCTGTTGCCAGATTCCAGTGCCAAATTCTGGTAGTTGGAAAGGAGATCCTGCTTGAAGGGTTGTATGCAAATCTGAATATAATCTGAAATGCAGTCTAGAGGGGTGGCTGGTTTGGCAGCTTTGTCATAAATCTGGAAAGGAAACTCTCTTAAATTATTTAAATCAAACAAAATGCAAACCTTCTCAAAATCCATGCAGCAGTGGGAGAAGGAAGTATATGTAAGGAAGGGCAAGAAGAGACTGACAGTCTTTAAAGTGAGAAATGAATCTGCAATGCGGCATAACCTCAGAAAATACATAGTCAGCCTTCTATTACTGTGAACAATAACTGGCTGAGTATTGCTAATTGGCCACTCTAAAGAACCTGGAAAGTTCTCAGAAAAATCAGTGTAGATAAAACCACAGCCTAGTTGTCATTATTCCAGGCTTCAGATACTCTTATTGACTCCTTTGTAAGTCAGTCTTGCTTTTATTTCAAGACTCTGTACATGCTTTACCTGTGTTATTTTCACATTGCATCTCTGAGGCTTAGCAAGTTGCTTCTGTTCTCTAAATTTGCTCACGGATGGTTTGTGTCTGATCTATTTGTGTTGTCCTTTTGCTTCCACAGCTCTTCTCCCACTCAATGAACTATGGCCAGGAATTCTTAGCACAGAGTTTTGCCATGTTAACTGTGCCAACTTTTTCTTTTTATTCTTTTGTTACTCAGACTTCCTCTCTCCTTCACTGTATTGCTAGCCCTCCTCTTTGCAGCTTCTGTGCTCTGCTAGGATGAATTTGAAGCTGGTAACCAGAAGCATACGCTGTTCTCTAAATGAGGTCCCATTAGGGCCTTAGATACCAGCACTTTCCTATTCCTACTTATAATACTTTTCCCAGCTCATTAAAATATTTGCCTTTTTTTCAGCTTTGTTTTAAAGGTTGCATACCAGTTCATCCATCACTTTAAGCTGTTGAGCTCCAAGTTGATAGCAGAAACTCCTGCTCTCAATTTATAAGTGCTCGACCTCATCTTCTGTACTGTTGAACGGCGTGATTGGCAGTCATGGAAAATAATGGCCTTTTTGGAGAAAGGAATATTTATAAATATTATGTCAGAGCCCTGAAATCCTAGGAGGTGTTAGCCCTTCCACCACTGCCAAATGCAATCACCTCTATGACAGTGATGGGAGTTGACAGTACTGCTGTGACTCCTACCTCCAGCTGCATATGATACCCTTATTTTCTCCTAATCATGGGTTTTCATACGCACCTCATCATCAGCTGTTTTGCTAGCATACTGCTTCCCTTGTCATCCTATCAGGGAGTCAGCTTAGGCCTGACTGATCCTCCACCAGGCATGTTAATTGTTTTGTTGTGAATAGAGCTTGCTTGCAAGAGGAGGTCTGAATTCTGTGAGAGGAATGATGGACAAGCCTCTTGTTACTTATTTTTATAGCAAACTGTCTTGGAGAAATGGCAGCTCCTGCAGCTGAGCAGAGCATGCAGTATGTTTCCATTATTTGGAGAGCTGATGCCCAGCTCTAGGGTTGGGGGCATTTGTTTGGAACAAGATTAATTAGCTGGTTTAGTAGTGTCATATGCAAAATATCTTCTTCAGAGTCATGCTATCAGATGCAGTAAGTTTTTTTTCATCTCTGAAGTTACTTGGTCTATCAGAAATCAGTGGTAGTCTCTCCCCAAAGAGAACTGGGCTATCCTGAGGTTTGTAGTTTAACATGAAACTCAGATTTAAAGCAGATAAGGCTTCAGACACTGCAAGTGAGATTACAAGTCTTGTAAAACTCTTCACTGACTCACTTCTTAGCCTGGACATAGAACAAAGCTCTCAAGGTGAAGGTAGTATGGGAAGGGCATGTCAGTTCTGAGGATTTGGTTTTCCTTTGGATGACAAAGGAAGACAATCAGCTTTGAGTCTGGAATGTTACATCTTCCCCTAATACAGAGATGACAGTGGAATTATAGCAGATAAAGATGGAGGGATCATCAGACTTGTCTTCCTTCCCATGGGTTGGCAAGAGCTGTCATAAGCTACTCCTGACAAACTTGTCCAACCTGTTTTTGGTGTCCGTAGGATAATCCAGTGATTGAGATGCTGGAAGCATGGAAGGGGATCTGTCTCCGTGTTTGACAGTGTCTTTCCTAAAGCATGCTGTGTCTCTTAACAGTATGGCAGACTTATAGTGGCTCCATTTCTAAGAATTTTTTTTTTTTTTCATTTTCAGATCATGTCACCATAAAGCTTGTAGTGCGTTTCCATGACATCTTCATTGCTTCTGTGGACTTCTCTTTCTATGACTGTGCTGCAGTGGCCCTGCTGTGGAAATCGGCACCGTGAGCACCTGCTTTTTCTTGCCTGTAGTTACAGGGAGGGTGGATGTCCCTTCCTGGCTCATCTTAGCAGCTGCTTTTCAATCATTGTTCCAGGTGCCAGAAGTGTGTGAGCAGTCTCTGGGTATGTAACTGGTGCGTCCAGCAGCACCTCTGCACCCACAAAGCAGCCTGTGAGGAAGGAACCATTATCTACAATGAAAGGGTGCGTCTCCTTCTCAGTCCTAGTCCTCTGTGCTATAACAGCCTCAGCGAGTCGCAGTGAGTCAGATCTGCTCTCAGGTAAAATAGCAGCTGTCAGTCACATCAAGCAAGGAGGTGAGCTGTTGGAGCGACACAATGCTCTGCGTCCCTGATGTTACGAGGCCTTGCTAGGTTTCTGGGGGAAGTGCCATCAGATGAAGCAGGTCACCCTTCTCTTGGGGTTATCCAGACTGTGTTTTCAAGGCAAAGGACAAGAGCAAACTGGCAGGGGGGCTGCAAGTGAGGAGGTGGAACAAATGCCCAATTTGTGGCTGCCACAGGTGGCCTTGCAGTTTTGTGGGGCATGAAGGCAGGCAGACCTCCCTCTGAGTGGGGGCGAGTGTAGGCACCTGTGGGAAGAGGGAATGTTGCTGGATCTTCTGCACTGTGACCATTCCCTAGTCCCGTCCCAAGATGAAGTGACATGAGATGTAGCTCTCATTGAAATCCAGAGGGTGAAGCAGCCTCTTGTGGACACTGCTATGGGAAATAATATGGAGTGCTTTTCTGCTTGGGTTTTATTCTGTTTTGTTTCTTTCTCTCTTCTCACCCCACCATGTTGTTTTTCTCTAGGCCCAGATCCCAACCTCAAGCGTGTTTCCTTCTTCAGCAGCTCCCCTCACCAAGTCCTCTACCACAGCCCCAGCTGCAGCCACAAAACCCATCACTCCCCACGTGCGTGTGGTACTGACCACTGTGCCCCCCACAGAGCCCAACCCCGTCACGCTCTCTGCAGCCTCGGATGCAACAACTGAGCCTACAGAAACCCTCAGCTACACGTACTTGACTCTGTCAACTGAAGCAGCCTCTCTCCAGGCCCTCACAGAATCCCCTCTACCACCACCCGCAGACAAACCTGCTGTCACTGTGCCAGAGACAACTTCTCCCACTCCATCTGTCCTCACCAGCCCATCCAAAAACATGGATCACGCAGCCTTGCCCACCGAAGGGCCGGCCACTGCCCAGGAGCCACGGCACACTGACCCACCCACCACCCTAGTGGGTAGCCCTCTGCACACGTTTGCAGCAGCAGTAACACCTTCCCCTCATGTCACCAGTATCAAGTGGCCTCTGAGTTTTTTTCCTACTACAGAGGCACTGACATCTGCCATCCCATCTCACCAAACCCCCACCCAGGTGCCAGGGGGCCCTGTTGCCTCTGATGACTCTCCAGGATTGCTGGGAACTGAACTACCTGCTTCAGAGCTCCCACCATCAACTTCCCCAGACTGGCTGTTGGAGGAAGGCACGGAGCTCCAGGATGCAGAGGACTGGATGGATTTGCTCCAGGCTGAGAATGACACATCTCCCTTCTCTGCTTCTACTCTTCTGTCGGGTGATGGCGATTCTTCAGAGAGGGATGTCCCTGACTTTCCCAGGATCCTCCACCCTGACCTTGACTATCAGTATGATGCCCCTGAATTTTGGGAGGAGGTCAGTTGCTGGGCGTTGGAATTCAGAGTCTAAGGCTGTAACACTTCGAAATTTTCATACAGATTGCTGGTCTAGTATTTCAGCACACAGCAGAGGTGGTGCCCTCTGAGAGTGTAGAAGCTGACTGCTGTAATGTGTGGAGTGAGAAGTGGCAGCCTGAGGAAGAAAAGTATGTGTGAGGTTCCAAGGTCTTGTAGAAATGCTGCTGGCCTGAAGATGGCAGCTGCTGTGATGTCCAGCATATTCACAGCTTTCTGCTGTTCACCTCTTTAGGCTCTTGCATTGCTTTCTTGTAACTTCATGGTAAAGAAGCACAGCCGTGTCTTCATTCAGGCAGGGCTTGTTTCTGTGTTGACACATTAGGCTTTGATTCCCTGTGTCAGAGCTGGGGAGGTCTCTCTCTCTAAAGACCTGTGTTTGTTTTCAGAATGAAGAGCCTAGCTGGGGTCCAGATGCATGTCCCTGTGTGCAGGGAATCCAGGGATCTTCACTGTTTCCAGTCAACGTGGCGAGGAAGATAACCCTGCTCGGAAAGAACTTCCACCTCTATCAGGTAGTCAGCTCAATGCTGTCAGCATTGAGAAACTGTATTAATGCAGAGCACTGTTTGGGCAAGCTGTCCACTGGACTGCTGAAAATATGTGTAGGACACAGTTGTAGCTCTGCCTAGGTTTTTCCTGTTTGCAGAAAGAATGACCTACTTCTGTGAATAAAGAATTGTATAGCTGGATTTATTGGTGGGTAGGAGGTCACCCAGAGAAAGGGAGAGCGCAGGTGTGCACCAGCCTGCTGTAGATGATCTGCATGCATTTGGATTAAGTTGCACCTGTGCTGTACTGTAGATGGTAGTTCTTAGAATAACTTCCTGCTGCATCTCTGCTGATTGTTTGCATCTCCATAAGCTAAAGATAAGTCATCTATTCCCTTTCTTTTCTGGCATGCTTATGTTAATGTAGCTATTCCTGTCATACCTGAAACTTCAGTAATGGGGAAAACCACCCTTGAAAGCTATGTTTCTTGGGTGTGCCTCTGCTAAAAATTCTCTTTGCTTCTCAAGACAGAAGATTGATTTAGTAACCTGCAGCCCACAGACTAATTGTTACTTGATATGTTAAACCTGATGTACTGCACCACTCAGAGGAGCAGAGCTGGTTACAGATGCCCATCCATCTTTTTTACAGGAAGTGTCTAAGCAATTCAGTGGAAGATTTACAGGAGAGAGAGGGGGAAGAAAAATGCATTTAGTGGTTTTTTGAGGTGCACTACCCTGATCTGTGTATTCCACTCTTCATTTCCAAGCTAGTGTTTCACAGAGATGTACAGGCATAACTCCACAGTCCCACTGTTTTTTCTTTAATTCCTCTTCCTGTGCCACATTCTCCTCACACTGACATACACGTGCTCCCTTTGAGGTGTTTTGTTTCGTGTTGATTTATCTTTCATACATGGAGGCAGCAGAGAGAGCCCTTGAATATGGCTTAGAGTTGGCAGATACAGGGAATGAGAGGAGCACACTGCTTGCACAGAAAGTGACTTGGTAAAAGGTACTGAATTTGAGAGGCAGGAGTGCACTGTTGAGTAGCAGGAAGCCCTCTGTAGTTGAGAAATGGTGCCATGTGTATCTTCTGTGCAGGACCAGCAGTGGGACTATGAGTGTGTCCTGAATTTGGAGGGGAGAACAGTAGTGATGGATGCTTATGTGGAAGGAGAAGAAACAAACCAGTCCCTCTGTTATATCACCTGCCAGATGAACCAGGTGAGTGCTTGGAATGTGATGCCATTTCAGAGTTCACATTGGTGCTGGTTTTGCTCAGCAAAACTGCAAGCTGGAAGGCAAGCTCACTGGGGAAAAGAGCATATTTTGAAAAAATATTTGTAATATATTCAGCACTATGGGGCCCTCATCTGTGATGCTACTGCCTGATGGTACTGTGGTCCTCAACTTGCAGAAAGATTGCGCAGCCTGAGCCACACAACTTGTTTCTGCATTTGCTGTAGTACAGGATGATGCCATCTCTGAATCACCACTCATTGCAACCTGCCAGGACAGTGCCACATCTGCTTTGGCTTGAGGCGCTGTTGTTCATGGTTCTCTGGATCATGACTTCTTCTGTGATGGTGGTGCTTTTGTGAAAAGAAAAATGCTGTTAATACCAGTTTTGTTCTCAATGGTGGAAGCTAGCCTGTGGATTGTAAGATTAATAGGCAAAATTAAAACAGCCATGTACATTTCTGGATGATGAGTAGGTTTTACTTAGGGCAAGATTTGCAAGCACAGGCAATATTTTTAGTTTGTAAACTCATATAGTTAAGGAAGAGGAACAACACAGGCTCTTGTGCACACAAGCCCTGTGGACCAATTGTAATCCTAAATCTTCAGCTCTACTGAAATTGCAGAAATGCCAGTTTGAGCAGTTTTCTGAGCAGGTAGCTTGTAGGTAAGAATTAGCCATTTAGGAATGCAGGTAGGAAGTTAGACAAGTATGGTGAACCCACACTTTTTTTTCAACGTTCATCCTAGTGAACCAGTGCCTGCTACTCTTTCTAGAGCAGAATTGCTACTGTGTGACCCAGTGGGAACAGGCCTGTGCTGCCACTGCCCCAGCTAACGCTGCCGTGTCTGCACTCGCGGGAAGCTCCGTATGGGCTGTATGTGCCGCTGCACTATGCAGGATGGATGCTGATGCTTTTTAGCCTATTCAGCTGGCTTGTTTGTGCCTCTGAGTCCTTTATCTTGATGGTCTTTTGTCTTTGCAGTACAGTTATACAGCACCTCAACTCGAATTCAACGCTGTGGTGTTTGTGCAGAGGCGGCGACACCTTCGAGTGGACAGTGCTGCAGATCTTCATGGTAGGAGTGCAACATCTCCCCATCAAAAAGACAGCAGATGGGGTGGAAGAGAGTTGAGAAATCCTTGAATGAGGCTTTTTGCATGTGTAGTAGTCCTATCCCAGGGAAACTAAGGAAAGCATACAGCCTCATTTCTATCTCTTGTCACGGGAGAGGGAGGAGGAGGAGAGGGTTCTGTGCAAGATGCCAATTTGCTGGATTATTTTGTGCCCTAGAGGATGTTTGCAGATGCCTCTGAATTTTTCTCCTTTGCAGTGACTTTTTACAACTGCTCTGTGGGACACACTGACTGTAGCCGCTGCCAAACAGCTGACTCAAAGTACAACTGTGTGTGGTGTGGAGGTGACAATCCCAGCTGTATCTTCAGGGGCTCCTGCAAGGAAGAGATAGAAGACCTGTGTCCAGCACCTCTCATTCACTCTGTGAGTAACTTACTAATGTACTGCACCCAGGGCAAGGAGGGCTCCTTTCTCCAGTTGAAATCAAAGGGCTGTGAACTCAGAGTGCAAACAGTGCAGCTCAATAATATGTTGGCCATCTGAATGGCAAATTAGTCCTGTTCAACTGTGATCACTTGGTGTTGCGAGGATGCTAGAGTTTTGTGCTGGGCTTTCAGTTTGCTGATAGAGAACAATGGGGGAAGATGCCTTTATATCTCCTGCGAGCTGAAACTGGCACACCAGAAGGAGCAGAACCATTCAGGAGCTGGGAAAGGGTCCACAGATTGGATCCTCCAGCTGTCCTGAGCCAGACACTGAAACAGGTTGGCCCAACTAAACCTGGGGCAAAGACGGGCAAAAGCTAATGCTAACAGTACAGGAAGGATGGGAAAGGCATGACAGGTTACTGGAATTAATTATTTTTGTCTGTTTATTTTAAATGTTTCTTGCTAACTGCCACATGACAAGTGTCTGTAGCCATGTGTCCCTTTTGCTGTCAGCTTGTCTTCCCTCCAGTGGCACACAACATCCATGTGCTGCATCTTGTCTTAGTTTATCTTGGATGCTGCTCAGGGACAGAGCTTTGACATTTGTGCAGCATGCAATTCATTGTCGTACTGATGCTGAGGGGGGAGTGCTGCTTGCTGCTTCAATATAAGTAACATGTATTGGCTTGTGCATTCCCACTCTTCAGCAGAAATGCTCTATGGAGTGGTCAGCATGTTGATGAGAAGGCAAAGCAGGGCAGTCCTTGCCTTAGAAGTCTATAGTGGATTATCACCTCTCGGGGGACTGCTGGCAACAGTGAGATATGGGAAAGAAGGCTCCAACTGTGGTGTTCCTTATGGCCTTTCTTCTGATGAGGGTGCAACCTGGTACTAGTCCAAGCCAGGAAAAGGAATCCGTAGCAGTGACCTGACCAGGCAGGGTTTGTAATGGGGCAGTGGAAGGGTTCTGTGCTGTAGATCAGTTGCCAGACTGCAGAGGTCTGAGGTACTGTGACATTTATACATGCGCGGATGTCTTTGCAGGTGTACCCCCTGTCTGGACCAGTGGAAGGTGGCACTAGAATCACCATCACTGGCTCAAACCTTGGGCAGAAACATCAAGACATTGCAGAAACTGTCACTGTTGCAGGAATTCCCTGTGCCGTAGATGCTCAAGAGTATGAGATCTCTAGCAGGTAGAGTATCTGTGAAACCTCCTCCCAGAGGCACATGCTGGCTTTTCCCTTGGCTGCTGACACCAGCCTGAGATGTCATTGCCTTTGCTGTAGCAGGTATTGAGCCTCACCCATTCCCCAGGGAGTGCCCTGAGGAAGGTCACTGCCTGATTAGTTACTCAGGCAGTGACCTCCACGAGATAGGGTTGTGTACAAGGTGATGGCCAAACAGAGCTGCCGTCTACTTAGCACACTGCCAGTACAGAGCCTGCAGGCCAGTCAGAGCAGGGAGTCACAGGCTCAGAACCATGCAGTTCTGTGGTTATGTCTTCCCAGCCACAGGGTGATTTCAATAACGTGAAGGACATGTCTTGTGCAAGTGTCACTGCTAGGGAAACATCCTGACCATGTTAACACAGGGTGAGGATGGGAATGCATGTTTGGAGGTACAGCACAGATTCTTGCCTCTGCTTGGGTGGGCACACCCCTAAGACTATCATCCTTCGCTTGCCAGACAGACTTCAACCTCCCAGGGACAAACCCAGTGAAAGGGCCTTCTCAACCAGGGACAGATCAGAGAGTCCTGGTGAGCCCTGTGCCACTCTTCTTACGGCTAGGAGTGCCTGGCAGGTCACACAGTGCTTGTAAAAATAGTGCCTAGGAGAAGGATGAGAAGCAGAAAGACCAGTCCTGCTGCATCCAGCTAATGTCAGTGATAGAGAACTGGGTGTCTTGCCAGGGCAGGACCTTACAAGACAGTGTAGTCATGTGTTGAGAGATGTGACTGAGAGGTAGCTAGGAAGCAAGGAGAAAGGAATAGTTGTGTAGCTGGCCTGTGGCAGGGCAGGTAGGTGGGAGCCTTGGACAAGGGAGGGAGAGGAGCCAAGCAACCAGCAGGACAAGAGGAGAAAAATTGTGAGTAACCTCTCATCAGAGCTATCACAAACCCATTTTTCCATACCATGGTAGCAGTAGTTGTAGCACCCTTCCCTCTGGGAGCCAGGTAAGATCCTGCTGGGAAATGGCCTGCTGTGTTGAGCACTGTTGTCTTGTCTGTGCGCCTTGTTTGTCTCATCCATCTGCTTTCTGTTTTCATCCTAGAATTAGAGCATAATCTTTCTGGGGTTAGTCTTTGTTCTGTATCTGTAAATCACCTGGCATCACAGGGTCCTGGCTTGGGGCTGCACTGCTTACGTTTAAATTCCTGAGCCTTTTTGGTTGACGGGATATAGCTGTGAACTTGGAACCCACTTCTGAGCAAGGCCCAGACAAAATTAATCTACTCTGTAGGAAGGCTGAGAAGTCTCCTGCAGAGTAGTTTTTCTGTATGTGAACTAGTGCTGTTACATGGGATTCCTTGCTTCTCTGTTCTAAGTACAACCTGACTTTTCACCTTGTCAGCATCTCCCATATCAAATTATGGCTGGAAAAAGGGCTGGGAAGAATGGGTGGTGCAGATCAGGGGAACTGGCTGGTCCCAGAGGCCACTGACTGAAGATTGGTGCCAGCTAAACCTACAGCCTTGAGTTTTCTTCTGCATCAGGCATAGTGCTAATGTGTGGCTTAACCACTGCTAGCCTGGGGTCACTCCACATGTGACTGATTTGATCAGCTCTGGACAAGAGCAGAGTTTTTCCAAATCTTCATGTGTCTGTGGTACAGTGGGCTTCATCCTGTCTGTTCCAGAAAGAATAACTTTGGATAGAATGGGTTTGTTTGGACCCACCCCCTGCTTTTTTCTGCTGCACCAAATCCAGCTTTTAAAGGTGTTTCTCAATGTTCAATTGTATATTCAGAGCATGTGATGAGGCTGAAAGAAGGGAGCTGTGGTTGCTAGATGGTTTTAGGACATGATACAATGGATTCAGCTCATCTGCTTTTCCATGGTGTGACACTGTTCTTGGATTGCCCTGCAGTATCGTATGCGTCACTGGCGGGAGCTGGACAGAGAGATCTGGGCACGTTGTGGTGGAAGTGCCTGGAGGAGGACGTGGAGTTTCTGGGCTTACTTTCACCTATCAGGTAATGTAACTATTGCTTCTTTAATACCTCTCCCTGTTCTTCTAGTATCTCTGCTAAATGGCTGACTATTGCATGAACTTTTGGGACTCTACTAGGCACTTGCTGCTAGTATTTTTATCTGATTTTTTCTTCTGATGTATATGTTGTGTGGTGCTTTTTGGGTTTTGGTTTTTGTTTGTTTTTCTTTCCCCCCTCTTTAGATTACAAGAACAGCTGTACTGGGTAATACTAAAGAATTTAGTAGTCTAGTGATTTTTTTTTCTTAATTTATTTTACTTTTGACAATGCTAACTATTAAATGCTTAAAGATAGAGGCAAAATACAAGGTACCTTTTCTGATTTGGGGATTTTTTTTTTACTGATGACTTAACATCTTACTAAGACTTATGACTGGCCTTTTATTAATTTGCTAATTGCTGCTTGAACACACTTTTAGCTTCTGACCTTCAGCAGCTAGTTGGCAGTAGGTCCAAAGTTACTATGCATTGTATGGATAAGTGTTTCCTATTATTTATTAAACACATTTCTGATAAATTTTTGATATCTTAATCCCAGCAACTATGAAATAATATTTAAATAGTTTTTAGGTACAATTACTCGCTTTTCATCTTTGCTGTGTTACTTACAAGTTATGTACTTAGTTGCATGTCTCCCTCTCCCATGGGAAGGGGAAAGAGATGCTTGCAAAGGCTTAAGCTATTCCATTTTTGGCTGTATAGAACCATTTTATATACTGGATTATGCTTGTTGCTCTTCTCTTAGTTTTGGTTCTGTTATCACCATTTTGAGGCAGGGTCATGAGAACTGCGTACTGTGTTCAAGATACAAATGCAAAAGGAATTTTTACTGTGGCATAAAAATCTTAATTCCCTTCCCAGTAATTCCTACCACTTGGTGTGGTTTTGTTGAGATCTGTGCTTGCAGCTGGCAGAGTTGTTATAGGTACCAAAGCCCTCTTGGATGGGCAGGTGCTATTTCAAAACTCACAATTGTGTACATATGGTTGGGTTGATTTATTGCTGTAGTGTCCCTGCTCCTTTTCACTTCATGTATCTTGTTCTTCATTTATCAGCAGTGACTTACTTGTGCCACTCTGCCTGGTTCCTCTAAATCTTGCTGCAGCTCCTTAGTGGTACTAAGTTTTTGTTACTCTGAATAATTCATCAAATTTCGTTTTCCCTTTCCAGGTCTCCTACAAGTGTTTAACAGTACAGGTCTCGACGCAGATTCTTAGGGCTCCCTTCTGTTAATCTCCTCATCTACCAGACCAAGAGACAATTTATTTGCTACCTTGTTTTTCCTAACCTGAGTTATTAATCCAGTTACTGATCTGAGCAATCCCTTTGAACTGTTAATCCTAGGGTTTGTGTGTGAGGCTCACAGCTCTGCTGTTTGCAGCATCCATCTGCCTTTTGCAGTCTGTGGAAAGACTGGTCCTGGATTTGTGGTTCTTGGTGGTGTGATTGACCCCTCCTCTGTTGCCTCTGCTCCATAAGGTAGCTGCTGGAGCCTAGCTGAGGCCTGCTTGTGATTGGGATCTATAGCTTCTATTTTCAGAGCACTGGAGGTCCCAGAACATGTTCTGCTGTTTTTCTTCCTTCCTTATCTTTTGAGGTCCTTGTCACTCACCTCCTTTTTTTTTTTAATTTTTTTTCCCTCTTCTAGAACCCAGAGCTGAAATCCATTGTTCCAACTCGGGGTCCCAAAGCAGGAGGAACCTGCCTTACCCTTCTGGGCTCAAAGCTGCTGACTGGGCATCCTAGTGAGATCAGTGTCCTGCTTGGAGACCTCCCTTGCCACATGTAAGATCAGAGCCTGCTGATGTGCTGGCTGTGCACTGCCCTGAGTACTTCCCAGAGCCCCACAGGGTGTAATGCTGCCTGGCTCAGCCCTTAGGAGGCTGTTGGAGCTCTGTTCTCCTCTGTTCCAGGAGATCCTCCCCTTGAGGGTCATGGAAGCAACCTTGACCCTCTTACATTCCTGCCCACATTCCCTTGGACGTGAACAGTGCTACATGACCTCTGTTCTGCGTGTCTCCTGACAAGATTATACCCCATCCTGACAGCTCTGGTTTTGCTGATGGGGAGCTGCAGTTGGCTCCTGCAGACTAACGCTGAGAGCTGCTTGTTCTCTTGCATCCTGGGGCACATACATCTGACAGCACTGCTGGTGAGAAGGTGCACACGCCTTGGTAGCGTGCTTCCAGTCTCTGCAGTCTGGACAGTGGCTGTACCTGCTTATTGTCCACGTGATGCTCACTGAGAACTGCTCAGTAGTTATTGCTTGCTTAGATAAGGCACAAGACCTTTCAGCATTTAATTTAGGAAAATACCAGAAGAGGTTTGCAAACTGTCTGCAAGGAGCAAGGCATAATACTATAAAATCTGTCTCCTCAGTGGCTGTGTTAATCCCTTCTTCTCTCTTCTGTCTCTCCAAGCCTCTCTGAAATGACGGAGGATCAGCTGGCATGCCAGACGAGTCCCAGCAACGTGTCTGCAGAACTCCCAGTCACTGTCAAATATGGGGACCAAGAGCGGAGGCTGGAAGGATCCTTTTTCAGATACACTCTGGATCCCAACATCACTTTTGCAGAGCCACCTAAAAGCTTCCTCAGGTAGAAAGGCTGAGTGCACCTTCCCCAGGGCTGTGTGCTGAGGCGGGTACTACAGCACCAATGGCATCTCTGTCAAGTTGCACTTTGAAGTAAAGCCAGGCTGGTAGGAATGGGCATAAGAAGGGTGGGAGCATGGGCAAGACACAGCTAATGAGTAATAGGTGGGTGAGATCAGCTACTTTTCTCTTTCAGCGGAGGGAGAGTGCTCAGAGTTCATGGCTACAACTTGGATGTTGTACAGAAACCAAAGATACGAGTTACAGTTTCTCCATCTGAACGCCGGCGCCGAGGACTGGGACGATGGCGCAGAATCATCCCAGACACCGAGTGCCCTGAGGATGCTCTATGCAGTGTCCAGCAGGTAGCATGGCAAAGTGCTCAGAGGAGCTAAGGGTGCATAAAGATTGATGTGTTGCTCTGGAGAGGTGGACTTTCTGTCCCTAGGGCTCTTCCCTCCCCTTGCTGTTACCTGCTTGGATCATACCAACAGTCTTGGCCAAGTGGAAGTGTTTTCTGCCAGACTGAGAGGTTAAGCACTTTCACAAACATTTCCATGAGTTGGGTCTGCCTCTGCTTAGAGGTGTGCAGGACTTGTAACATGGGACAGAAACAACAGGACAGCAGTGTGGAGACAATTAAATCTACAGCTGAGCCAGAGACCTTGTGTGGCTCAGCATGTCCACGCTCCAGACTCGTCCTTTGGCATAGTTCAGTCCCTGGGCTCTCTTTCACTCTGAGATACAAAGCTAGGGAGAGTTCAGGGAAATTACCAGTTCCACCAACATTTTCTGCTCTCCTGCTGCCAGTGTCCAGAGATGAGTCACTACAGAGGTATTGATGTGCTCATCAAGGTCACAGAGCATACAGCAGAATTTGCAGAGGGTAGAAGGTGTTTTGGCAGCCAAAGTACAAGATGGATTTGCATTATTAGTGTGAATGATGGGGGGCTTCCTGTACATACACTGGAAGAACATGCTTCTGATGCACATGCATCAATAATGGGTGGTTTTACCCATGTTCTTAGGAAGGCACTTGTGGCTGTAAGGGAGAAACAAAAATTTACTCTTAATACTTTCATCAAATGTTCAGACTAGGAAATCAGCCTTGCATTGAAGGTTTTTGGTCCCTTCTGTCAGAGCGGGGAGATCTAAACCTGATATCTCTCCAGAACTTGCTGCCAGGGGAATGTCAGAGCTGATTCCCACTGCTGAGACCTAGGTACTTGCAACAAAACCAGTGCTATGAAAACTCTCTTTAGAGGAACATGGGGAATTCCTCAGATCTTGAATTTTTTCCTCTACAAGTGAGCAGAGTTCCTCTGGCATTGCTCCAGATGAGAGGAATGCAGACTGGCCCCAGATTGCTCAGGGCTGGAAAGTGTTGCAAAGCTGCAGGAGGAGTGTTAGCATTTCACTACTGACACGTCTTTTTGCCTTTTGCATTTAGTTTGAAGAACCATGTCTCGTCAACTCCTCCTACCTGATCCTGTGCAAAACTCCAGCCATTAACCTACTGCTGCGGAGCATCCATATCAAACTGGAATTTATTCTGGATAATCTGAGCTTTGATTTCAACTCATTGCATCCCATGCCCTTCTCTTATGAAGTCAACCCCATCCTAAAACCACTGAATGCTGAGGACCCTGCCAAACCTTATCGTCACAAGCCAGGAAGCGTCATCTCTGTGGAGGTAACACAAAAAATAGATGGAAATAATGTTCCTTGTACAAAGCTGTTTCTAACCTGAGTGTTTTAAATTGGTGTCATCCAGCATCCAAGGTTTTGAAGCATTTGACAGGCTCACAACCTGTCACAGCACATCTACTTTGGCCTGTGAGAAATGATATATAAGAAGAGGGAAAGGAGTGCATCAAAAAAAGCTTCTTGAGCCCATAAATCATTGTTAAGGGCTTCACAGGGCTTGTGGAAACTTCCATGCTTTTTTATTTTTAATCCTAGTAAACTATTTGTATATGAGATATTAGTACTAAATAAACCCCACATCCTATTCTCAGCTGCTGACTTTTTCATAACTTAAGATACTTCTAGGATTAATTTAGGAGTAAAAGAATCCTGGTGGTAGGGAAGACCTATTACTAGGTGGAGGTAGGAAAATCACTCTTTAAAGATTTTATGGAAGGGCAGAATGCCTAATGTTTTTTTCTGTACAGGTTTGTGTAGCAGATAAGAATAGCATAAATGTGTCACACCTTTGAAAGGCATTGACTGACTCGCCCAAGTGTTTAGGTTAACTGACATGAGATTACCTTTTTAAATACGTACACATTGTGTGTATGCATGGCATATACACAGAGTGAAGAGTTGAGCTTAGTTGTGCTGTGGCTGAAGAGCTTTAAGAAGACAGGCTATTTATAACTGTACTTATGCAGCATGGTACGAGTCTTAAAGCTGTCATGTAAATTGCATACAAGTGATTTTTTTTTAGCTTACAGAATGAACATCTGCAGGCAATTCAGATGTGAGCCTGGGCAGAGAAGAAAAAAGGCATTGGTCTCCTCCATCTTCTCTGCAACCACAGAAATGCATAGTTGTTTTTTCCCCATCTTGATGTGCTGTTCCACGTCTGTTCCAGGGGGAAAATCTAGATCTGGCTATTTCCAAGGATGAAGTTATGGCTATGATTGGGGAAGGAATCTGTGTAGTGAAGACACTAACACGGAATCATCTCTACTGTGAGCCTCCCTCTGAGCAGCCAGCTCCACGGCACCGCACAAAGCGGGAGGGCACAGACTTGCTCCCAGAGTTCACGGTAGGGAATCAGCAGTACCTCAGGAAATCCTGTTGTTTGTTGAAGCACAAGCAAGAAGTAGTGGTGGAGGCAGGGAGTGGGATGGGCAAGTGGAGGAAAGGCAGAAGCCCTGGTTGGGGACAGGGGAGGTACCAGGGGTGGCAAGGAGCTGCTCTTGTTCTCAACACTACTCTTATGTGCCAAACGTTGCCTGAAAGCAAATGGTATAGCTGGGTTCAGGAGTTGTGCTGTGGGACAGCTTTGCTAAAGAGCTGTGTGCCACCTGTAACCACCATTCTGGAGAAGCCCCGTGACTTTGCATTTCATTGCTGCACTGAGCTTACATCGTGCCACATGATTTCTTACAGGTGCAGATGGGAAACCTGAACTTCCTCCTGGGCCGAGTGCAGTATGACACAGAAAGCCAGCTCACCTTCCCACTGGAGGCACAGATCGGTTTGGGTGTCGGGGCGTCCTTTGTGGCACTGATTGTTCTAGTCATTGTCTTCATATACAGGTAAGAAACTCTGGCGTTGGATGGGGTCTTTAAGTTCCTCTGCAGCATTATTCAGTGCATGTGGCCAGGCATATACATCTTGGGCCTAAACAACATCCCAGTTTTCTTTATTTTGTGCCAAATTCCGAGCCCCTGGTGTTGTTGGGTGTGTGAGATGTGTTGCAGCTGCTGGTCACAGCCTGCACTATGGTTCATTCAGAGCCCACACCTAACAGGTGCTCCAAGAGACATCTAGTTTACAGAACACTGATATCCTGCAAAGATGTTCAGTAGAAATCACCTCAGCACCAATTGTCCTGGAGTCTTTGGCAGCAACACAACAGTTGTCAAGGACAATCCCTGGACTAGAGCCACTGGGAACAATTCTGGTTCTTATTGCAGGAGGAAGAGCAAACAGGCCCTGAGGGATTACAAGAAAGTTCAAATCCAGCTGGAAAATCTGGAAACAAGTGTTCGGGACAGATGCAAAAAGGAATTCACAGGTCAGTCACTGACCTCCTGGGTTCTTGTAGCTTCAGGGAAGCTTGAAGAACCACTCTCATCCCTACCTCTCTTTCCATTCCTGCATACTTGTTTGGGTAGCTCAGAGCAGGCAATAACTTTATCCTGTGCTGGAGCATTGAAACATACAGCCACATTCTTCCATTTTTAATTCTTGTCTTTAATTCAGAGCACAGTGATCGATACAGACCCCTCTGAATCTCCAGTTCATCTTCCAGACTCAGATGAAGAGCTAAAGGTCAACACAGCACACTTGGAGAGATCTTAAGGACAGCTAGCCCAGTCTTTGTGTAGGGCAAGTTGAATTAACCCCATGTTCTGGGCCCACAAACCTTGTACTTCAGCTGCTCACAGCAGTGAGCTCTTGTGTGGGAGACCTGGGGCTCTGAAACTATGCAGGTGACTCAGACTGTAATCTCCAACTAACGTGGGAAGCAGTGAGGAGCAGATGATCCCTAATGCTCTATGATGTAGGTAATGCCTGTAACCACAGATCTGTGATGAACAGTGGCTTCCTTTTTATAAAACTGGAAGCCAACCCCAGACTGTAAATGAGGGTAATCACCAAATTCCCCAAGGCTGGAAGTTTCCCCATGCAGTTCCTCCCAGTGCCTAGTCTAGTCTTCAATGTTCTAGCAACGGGACCCCACCATGCTTCTTCCTGACAGGAAACATCCTTCCTCTTCCTCAGTCCCATCCTGCTGGCCCTAGTTCCTGTACTCACCTCATGCTCTGCACCACCAGTTGTGTGATCATGTAGTCAACCTCATGGGCATTTCCTTTCCCTCAGACCTGATGACTGAGATGATGGACCTCACAAGTGACCTTGTGGGCACAGGAATCCCCTTCTTGGACTACAAGTCCTATGCGGAACGCATTTTCTTCCCGGGCCACCGTGAGTCACCATTGCAAAGGGACCTGGATATCCCTGAGTGCCGGCGGCAAACTGTGGAGCAGGGCTTGGTCCAGCTCTCCAACCTGCTCAACAGCAAGCTCTTCCTCACCAAGGTAATGTCTCTCTCTCTGCTTGCAGCCTGCTGTGGAGTCAGGGCCACATCACTGGCAACTGGTGGCAGGAAGTGGGCAGTGTCTGTTGAAGTTCATTCCCAAATAGTTCCCTGCAGCACCACTTCTTCCAGGACCAGTAGCTGTGAGTACCTTGTTTTCAGCAGATTCACACACTGGCTTATCTCTCTCCCCACCAGTTCATCCACACTCTGGAAATCCAGCGCACTTTCTCTCCAAGAGACCGGGCCTACGTGGCATCATTGCTCACTGTGTCACTGCATGGGAAGCTGGAGTACTTCACTGACATCCTCAAAACACTCCTGAATGACCTTGTGGAGCAGTATGTGGCCAAGAATCCCAAGCTGATGCTGCGGAGGTGAGTGAGCCAACCATGGTCTCACTGCTTGCTACCCGAAGGAGCAGGACTTTTCTGCCCAGCTGACGAGCTCTGAAACTCCTGTGGGTGGGATGACATCAGGGTGTGGGCTGCAGCTGTAAGACCAAGTGTGTATCCAGACAACATGCATCAAATAGGAAGAAGCAGTAACAATGACACCACTCTCCTCAGTCAGCAATTGGCAGGGCATATAGGAGGAAAGGTGTGAAAAGACTAGGAAGGTGGAGTTGGCCACCCCAAATTCTTCTTCTTTTGAAGCTGCTGTACATTAACTCTCTCCTTGTGTTCAGGTACTAGGGCTCTACCAAGTCTGCTAATCTCACTTTGCTGTTTAGAGGTCTCTGGGCTCACAGTCATGCCATATTGGGAAGCTACACTGAAATATCTCCTATGTTTAGATCCCCATTGCCTCCATCCTTCTGATCTGAACAAATTTCCCTTGTTTGAGACCTACCAGAGGCTTTCCTCTGTCCCCTGCTTGCCTGTCTCTTCACTTCTGTAATTTGGTGCCTCCTTCAGGCTGAAAAGTGCCTCAAATAGGTGATATTAACCTTACTGGTCTCTAAAGTCCTTTCTTTTTTTCCTCTCCCTTGATCCTGTATAATCATTTAGTGTGCTCTTTTCTCAAGAGGAGTGATCTTTATCTCTGAATCTCTCTCTGCTCTGTGCCATGTTCCTGCAACCCACTTTGTGTTCTCTTTCAGGACAGAAACAGTGGTAGAGAAGCTGTTAACCAACTGGATGTCCATCTGCCTGTATGCGTTCGTGAGGGTGAGTTCTTTGTCCTTTTGTGGTGTAGAGGGAACGAAAGAGGGGAGACAGCCACAACTTTGCTTTGTGCCTCGCTTGTAACTGCAGTAGTGCCAGAGTCCTCCTGTGTTTCAGGGTGGGGAATGAGCACTGTGCTGTTCCCTGGGAGAGGGATGCTTAAATCAGCATTAGTATCACTCAGTGTTTCCAGGATGTTTCACCAGATCATGGAGGTCTCAGTGTCACTCCTTTATCTTGAGACACGCTGGCCATGGGCTGGTCTGTGCATGGGGAGGGCAGATTCTGATCTAATTCCTTTCCTGGAGAAGAGGTGGCAAGAAGAGTCTCTCAGATTAGTGACGCAGAGGCAGAGCAATGACTTGGTCTTGTGCATCTGCCTGGTAGTTGGCCCTTGGGCTTTCCTTGTTCATGGAGCAGGAGCTGTCAGCAGAGGTTGTCTTTGCCTGTTGTGGCTTAGCTGCTGTATCCTCAGTCCTGCTCCTCCTCTGCTTGGGTGTCTGTGTTTCCAAGTCATTGGACTCTGCTGGGAAGAAGCAGCTGAATTTCTCTCAGGTGAAACTCTTTCCTTTCTGTGCCAGGACTCTGTTGGGGAGCCCCTTTACATGCTCTTTCGAGGAATCAAGCACCAGGTGGACAAAGGGCCAGTCGACTGGGTGACAGGGAAAGCCAAATATACCCTAAATGACAACCGCCTTTTGAGAGAGGACCTGGAGTACCGGACTCTGGTGAGCACGAAATCTTTTGTTTCCTCTGTATCTCTCCTCCTGTTATTGAGGCAGAAGTGCAGTGTCCTGCCTCTGTCTCCTGGGAGCCAGGTCTGTCCCAGCAGCCCAACACCATAGATGAGCAAGAGCTCTGCTAAATCAGGTGCTTATGCCCTAAGCTTATAGGAGCCATCACCACAGTAATCTGGGTGATGTGCTGTGCCATATGTCTAGAAATAGGGGGGTGAAAATGCTGATGGTGCATGAAAGCTCCTCCCCAGTGCTATTGAACTGGCTTCCAGCTCTTGACAGGAGACTGAGGACATGGTGTTTAACATCTGTGATGTTTTCTTTTTTGAAATTCTTCCAGTGAAAGGACTAGCTGTTAACTTGCCTTAATGCCAACTACCAAAGGTGTAAATGTGTCAGATGTAATCTTATCAGCTGAGTAGCTGTGACCTTTTCTTTTCTTCTCCAGACCTTAAACGCTTTGACACAAGCAGGAGTTGCTGCAGGAGGGGCAGAGGATTCCCAAGGGATTTCTGCAAAAGTGCTAGACTGTGACACCATAACACAGGTGAAGGAGAAAATCCTAGATCAGATCTATAAAGGGACGCCATACTGTCACCGACCTGACCCAGACACCCTGGACCTCGGTGAGCAGAACTCCTTGGTGCCAGAACTCTGTGAGGAGGTGGAAGAGTGGTCATTTGCTATCTGTGCACAGCACCCTGGCACCTGTGACATTCTCTGCTGAGTGTGCAGTCGCTGACCAAGGATCTTGCACTTGCATGGACCCAACAGGGCATGATGCAGGAAAGAGGCTAGCAGGGAGAGGCAGGAGTGGGAGAGAAGCAGTTGGGTTCTTCCATTCCATGGTGTTCTTTGCCAGATGTGGACCATGGCAATGGCTTGGGCAAGAGGACACAGGGTGGGGGAAAAAACCCAAAACCAAACAAACCAACAACAACAAAAACAAAACCATGGAGAACATGTAGGAGAGGAGGACAATTTGAGTGTGGTGCAGAGGTGCTATAGTCATAGACAGGCTCTTCCTGCCAGTGAAGTCAACGGCAGCATCTCAGTCGTGTCAGGGAGTATTTTGTCCACAGTGGTTAATGAAAGGTAGGACTTAAATTGTGAGGGAAACCACTCACTTTTCCATCTTCATTCTTTGGCTGTTGCTGGTGACGTTTACAGATGAGCAGGTCCTGGGGGAATAGTAGCTACTAAGGACTATGGGAGTATATTTGTGGTTTGAATCACCTGCTTGAATAGTCACAGTCTGACAGTATTTGTAGGAACTTGGCAAGTGGAACCTGGAAGGCCATGAGGCCGCCTGTCCCTGTGCTCAGAGGCTGTCCTGTGACTGCAGGACTCAGCATTGTTCAAGGCACTTGCTCAGCTTATGTTGTCTGTGAAATAGCATGGGTAAAGGTGGACGAGGATCAGTGGGTGTGTAATGAGGTCAACCAGTTTGAAGCAGAGCAGACTTCAGAGATGCTCATAATTAACAGTTTTGTCTTTTCATTTTCTGTATTTTAACACCTGTAGAGTGGAGATCAGGGCTGGCAGGTCATCTGATACTGTCGGATGAGGATGTGACATCTGTCGTTCAAGGAACTTGGAAGCGCCTGAACACTCTTCAGCATTACAAGGTCAGAACTCAGCCTACCATTGCCTTGTCTCTGCTCTCATCCTCTACACACTATTATGCTCTGTTGCTGGCTCTGGCTCCTTGTGGATCACTGTGGAGCTTTCTTGCAGCAACATATCCAAATTAAGTCAATACTGTGGCCTGAACTCCGACTTCAACAAGCATAGCCCCTTCCTTCACCTGTACCTGAGATGTGGGCAGGTGTAGGGCTTAGAAGGAGATGCACAAGTTCATGCCTGGTGGCTGTTGCAATGATCTGTTGGATCTGTTAATGTTCCAGCCCAAATCAGTTAGTAGGTGATGACGCACTGATCTGTGAAGTAGCTTCTAGGAATGGAAAGAGGATTTATTTTTTTTAACTACCTTACACCAATGTGTCATATCTTGCACCAGTATGTCATACCTTGCTGCAACATGTTCTAGATGTGAATGACCTCAGTATTATCATGTTCATCATACTTTGCACATCAGTGGTTTAATTAGAACAAACAAGATTCTCCCACCATTACAAAAGACAGTGATGGTGCCCCAAAAATCCCTGTTCCTGTCCTTATTTCTGGTAACAGTATAGTCTGTTTTGGTCTACAAGCACTTGGCTGTTGTGCTGATGAGAAACATGCTGTTTGTTCAGAATGTTGATTTTTTTTTTTTTGCTTGTGTGCAGGTGCCTGATGGAGCAACAGTAGCACTGGTCCCACGCCTGACCAAGCACATCCACAGGGAGAACCAGGATTACATCCCAGGAGAGAGTGAGTTTGATGTTCTGTTCTCATGAAATGATTTTATAGCACTTGCCAGTCAGTGGGACAACACTCTTGCCATAGCTCCAGCTTTATGCTGCTCTAGAAGGCTGGTACATGATTTGGATTGTCAGGAAATTGAAAGCTTGGAGAGGTCAGATTAGAGAAAAGCAAAAGAGTGTAAGAGCAGAGGAAACCCAGGCTGGGCTTAAGGATGCAGGATAAGCACAGTTCTCTAGTTCTGACTCTCCAGGGCTGAGTGCAGTCTGCAACTTGTAGGAATCTTAATACCCTCAGGTGCTGAGCATGGCCTGAGGGTGGTGATGGGACCCCAGGCAGTTAGCTTACTGCCTGGCAGAGCAAACAGCTCCCTGGATACTCCTGTGACACGAGGGACAATAGCCACAGGCTGCTTAACAGGTTCAAATTGGATGCAGAGAAAAAAACTTCTTCAGCAAAAGGATGGTGCAGCCCTGGAACAGACCACTGGGATGGTGGGCAATCTCTGTCTGGGGAAGTTTCCAAGACCTTGAAGGTTTTGGGTGGACAAAGGCAACCTGCTGCAGTGTTAGCAACAGTTGTACTCTGTGCAGAAGGCTGGATAGAGGCCTCCTGAGGTTCCTCCCCATTTGTCTTCCTGTCATACTATGAAATCCTGGTTTCTTGGGACTCACCTGGCCAAACTCTACTGTGAGAGAACTGACACTCATCTCTAAACAATTGCTTTTTTAGAAACACCAATGCTGGAGGATGCAGATGAAGGTGGGATCAAACTTTGGCACCTGGTAAAACCAACAGAAGAGCCAGAACTTCCCAAGCATCGACGTGGGAGCTTAAGAGATCGGGAGCGAGCCAAGGCAATCCCAGAGATCTATCTGACACGTCTACTGTCAATGAAGGTGAGAAGTACAGATTGTGTTGTGCTTGGGATTCTACCTTCCTTCGTATCCCCCAGCAGATTGCAGGGATGTGTATGAAGATGAAGAGCCCCTTTGTGAATTGATGCACATGTTGGTGGTTTCTCCTACAATCCCAACACTGCAGTGCCAAAATTCTACTCCTACTAATGGGTTAAGTTTTGCAGAGTCCCTAGGAGAGTGAGAAATTATTTTATCCCTGTGTCCACCCCACGTTTGTCTTTGTGTGTCCCACAGAAAAAAGCAGGTACTCTGTGCTTTGCAGCAGAGTTTCTTTGGCAGCAGTGTCCACTGGGCTGCCACATCTGCTCACCTTCCACCCCACTCAAGGCCAAGAAGATAGGACTCGCCTGTTTTCTACTGCAGGAAGATGATGCTAGTAGTATACACCAGCCATGTACAGATTCAGCTGCAGTCATAAATCAGGCATAGCACATGCTCACATTCTCCTCTTTGCTTTATTCCAGTGTCATTGTTAAAAATTTGATGCAGGAACTTGTCCCTCTGCTCTGTCCTCAAGAGAGGATCAGCTTTTGGCATCCAGGTTCCCCAGCAGTACCCTGCTTGCAGCATAACTGTTCCTCAAGGGATAGCCCAGGCACTTTTCCAGGCAGTGCCTGCATTCTGCCCACATTAAGTGAACTTCATCTGGCTGCTGAGCAAACCCCTTTCTCCCTGTCCCTGTCTGGCTGAAGACAGCTGCTGGCAGCCAGCAGTCCCCCTCCACTAGGCAGTCTCTGCACTTCAGTGCCATTCCATCACGTTGCAAGCTCTCTTCCCTTTACCTGCAGTGGCTCTGACTACATCTGGCTCCCCTCCACATTTTGCTTTGTTCATGAGCTTCTCCCTGGCCTCTGTTTCGGAAACTGCTGGGGCCTCCTTTCTCCTTTGCTGCTGCTCCCTGCAGTGGAGGGGGGGTAGCTTTGGACTGGTGAGGGGAGGTTGCTGAGCAGCAGAGGATAACCTCTCATCTGCATGAGGCCTGGGCTCTCCACTCTCCTCTGCCTGTGCTAACTCTCCTGTTTGGTTCTCCACAGGGCACACTGCAGAAGTTTGTGGATGACTTGTTCCAAGTGATCCTCAGCACCAACCGCCCTGTCCCTCTGGCAGTCAAATACTTCTTTGACCTGTTAGATGAGCAGGCCATACACTATGGGATCGCAGACCCTGAGACCATCCACATCTGGAAGACAAACAGGTATGGTGTTCCTGTGGGCCCTGGAGGGGAGGCACTGCTAATCTGTCCAGAGCCACCTTTGTCTACTGAAGAGGAGCAAGATGGGAGTTGCAATACGGGAAAGCATGGTGCGAAAAGCTGGTTTTGCTGAGAGGGGCAAAGCTGTGAGATACAGTAACGTGCAGAGTGTCTTTCAGCACTATAGCTGCTGCCTTTGCTGATACCTTGTCATGCTTTTGTCCTCTCTGTAGCCTGCCCTTGCGGTTCTGGATCAATATCATCAAGAATCCCCAGTTTGTTTTTGATGTGCAGACGTCAGATAATGTAGATGCTGTGCTCCTGGTCATTGCACAGACCTTCATGGACTCCTGTACAATAGCTGACCATAAGTTAGGGCGGGTAAGTACAGAGGGAGAAGGGAGCATGACTGGCTCAGATCGTTGAGCAGAGCTGCCCCAGGAAGGCAGTAATGCCTGCCTACTGCCTGTGGGGCAACAGGACCATCCCTGCTCCCATGTGCCACTGGAGCACTGGAGAGTGAATCACTGGGGACTCCTGGGAAGAGAAGAGGAAGGAACTGGTTTTGTTTAGCATCCAAAAGAAGTTGTTGAGGGGTGCTCTTTATTTACAGCTTACAGCTGCTCAAGGGACAGACATAAACTGTAGCTGGCTGTGGCAGACAGTGTAAGTCACAGGATGAATCTTGGGAGATTCAGGTTGGACATGGAAAAATTTTTACCACCACTACCTGCCCTGGGTGGAGCAGCCCTGGACAGATGCAGAGAGATGGGAGGGGTGGATTTCTGGACATACCAGGAATTGGCTATAGCTTACTGGTGATCACCCAGCTCCAAGTGGAAAGCTGGACTAGAGATCCCAGAGGTCCCTTCACCAGCACACCTCATGGTTCCTCAGACTTCATTACTGGAAGGGACCCCAGTATTTGAAGTTCCTCTCCATGCAGAGGACAAGAGTTCCCAATCCTGTATGAAGGACAGAGAATAGTGGTGATGGTGTGGGCTAAGGTTAGCACCCAGCACGATGGGGGAGACTTCTGTAACCAGTTCTGGTTTTGGATGTTCAAGGACTCTCCAATCAATAAGCTGCTCTATGCCCGGGACATTCCTCGCTACAAGCAGATGGTGGAAAGGTGAGTAGTGAATGTGTAGAGTTGTAGTTTAAGCAGTAAGGAGGAGGCTGGGAGGAACAACGCGCTAACTGCCTGTGTACCGCTCTGTAGGTATTATGCAGACATTCGTCAGACCATCTCTGCCAGTGACCAGGAGATGAACTCTGCCCTGGCTGAGCTCTCACGGGTAAATAAAATCATTTATTTCAGAAGTTACCCTGGCCCCTTACCGATGCAGCTAAGAGGAAGTTAGAATGCAAGGATGGTATGTGCCAGCAGAGTGTGCGGTTCTGCTCAGAAATACTGACTGTTCCCAGTAGCTGCTCTGCTTTTTGGCACCACTGGGAGGGCAAGAGACTGCCCAGCTAGTGCTGAAAAGTGTAGTCAAGAGTTCAGGGCAAGGAGTACGTGTGATTTTTCCTTTGCTAGGAACTATTGGTGAATTCCCCTTCCTGTTGCTTTGTGCAACAGGCACATTTCCTAATGAGTTGTGAGGACACAGAATTTAGAAGAAAATTGTTGTGTCTCATGGTTTTGTCCAACTTCTTCTCTTACTCAGAATTACTCAGGTGACCTCAATTCCCTGGTGGCTCTACATGAATTGTACAAATACATCAATAAGTACTATGACCAGGTAAGTGTGTGTTTCCAGCAGGTATGAACATGCCCTTCTTTTACCATCCAAGGGGGAAAAAAAAAAAATCAAGAGCAGCCAGATTATTACAATGCTACGTGTTGTTTCATTGGCATGTGTAACTTCCATGTCATGAGTTTGCTTTATTCTTATCAAAGAGGAAGGGAGGAAATCACAAAAAAGGACTTAACTGACCCGGAGGCTGTTGGGATTTCATGCCTTTTTGACTCTGATATCCAAATATTCTACTTAAAAATGAAATGCAGTTAGTTTAAAGATTCATTTACTAAAGAAGTAATTTTCAGGTGAGAAATTTAGCATTCTTTTTACACTATGAAGTTTATAAGTTATTAGAATGATTCTAGAATAGTTATTTTGTGGTTCATTTGAGATTAATTACTGCAGACCTGCTGCAGTCTTGAGCATGTTGGATTCCAGCATGGGGCTCTCCACGGTGCATGGAGTTGAGCTGGTTGACAGTGTCGTGTGCTGGAGAAAGGCTGCCAGTGAGCTTTGTCTTATTGCAGATCATTACTGCCTTGGAAGAAGACCCAACGGCACAGAAGATGCAGCTCGGATATAGACTACAACAGATTGCAGCTGCTGTGGAGAATAAGGTCACAGATTTGTGACAGGCGCAGTCAGACTGCTCTCCCCTGGCTGAAAGGGGCCAGTGCTCATCCTAACTAAACACAGGGTGTCCTGCTGCCATTGGAACCAGACTCTCCAAGGAACCTGTGGGTGACATGAACAGGGATGGCCAAGGCAGTACAAAGTACAAGCGTCCTTGCATCTCAGAGAATATTTTTTTACAGTTTTTTCTTTTTAAAAAGCAAAACAAACTTTGGTTTTCCTCTGGCAGAGCGTCAGAGAGACCACACAGCTCCTTCCTACAGATGTTACGTGAATGTGCCAAGTTTCCAGACAGTGTTGTTGAAGAGCCAGGTGACACCAAGCACCATGTCTGTGGAGTCCTTGGCCTTGCACGGACACCCTTGCCAGTGCTGGGAGACTCCCCTGCTGCAGCCGCTCATTCCAGCGGGGATGCAGGAGGCTTTCCCCAGGCTGACAGATGTGCTAACCTCTGTCCCTGGCTAGCGAGCACTCCTGTAGTATCCCACCTGAGAAACTTCCTTGCAGCACTGTCCCCACTGGTTCTGGATGTTGGATGTAGAAAGGAGAGAGTCTGATGGCGAAGGTCTCTTGGTCCCCAGCGTTCTGGTCTCTGACAGCTCGTGCGTGGCACCCGTTTGGATGTCACGTGTTCACCAGCATGTGCGCCTGCCCAGGGGCCTACTGCAAACGGACAGCACCCCTGCACCCGTTCCCTCAGGACACATTCAGCATGTGAGAGTCGCTGCCTGGCTCATCTCAGTCCCTGCTGACCCATCTCGGGATCCATCCTCCTGGTTCCAGAGGTTGCCCTGATCTTTGGAAAAGCACAACAAATGCCTTGTGCCACTTCCCCTTCCTCCGGTGTCTAGCTGTTCTGCTGCTCTGAACTGGACTTGTAAATACCCTCAGAAAGTTAATGTATTTAAATGCTAAAGGAGAATGTTTAATTTTGTGGCTTTGAGACAAAGTTTTTCTTGGAGAAGTATCTCTGTGCACTTCTACTGACAAACGTCTGTCAGCACTGGAGCAGTTTTCTCCACTGCTTTGTCTGCAGGGATAACTCGTAGATGTCTCCGTTGTCGTAACAGCAGTTTGCTTTTCCCCGCAGCTCAGTTCAAGGCTTAGCTGTGTGCTCTTCTGTTAGGCTTGCCTTACACAGTGCTCACAGTTTCACTTCCCAGACTCTCCTGTCATGGCACGTAGAAGGGTTATTTGGTGAGTTGTGACCTCGAGGAAGCCATGAAGCACAACTGCGTTGTTCCTGAGGAGCATCAGGTGTCCTGCAAACAGGAATAGTTTGCGCAGGGAAGGAGAGGCTGGAGCAGGCACAAGCACAGTTAGTTCCCAGCTGTCCCTGGGCAGCTCCTTGCTGCTCCCTCCTGGAGAGCACTCAGGAGGGTTCCTGCGCCTTGTGAACAGCGTGCTCTGCCCTTCTGGGGGCAAATTCCTATTTATAAGGGTGCCCTACTCCTTCTCACCCGCTGCTGCTAAGTCCACAATGATGTCCTGCGTGCCTGGGGCAGGTAGACAGGTCTGACTCCTCTGTCACTTCCCTGGGGTGGTGGTTGTGTGGGGCAGGAGAGACCAGAGCTAAAACAGGGCAGGATCATGTCCCTACCTCTCTCTGTATTGCATAGAGCAGTAATTCCAGGCCTCTCAGATCAGCCCCATGGCTTTGTGCGAGCGCTGTGCAGTCGCAAAACTGTTCTCTGAGCAATATAACAACAAGCTAGTGGTGGCCTCTCTTCCTACAAAGCCAGCTCTCTCCTGTGACCCTCTCTCAGCAGTATTCCCAGATTCTCTGTGTGCCCAGAGTATGGCCACCATCCCTGTGCCACCTCCTGCTCCTCTCTGGCTGCATGGAGCAGCAGGTGAGCTGGCTGGCTGCTGCCAGGTGGAAGGGGAGGGCAGAGTTTGCCTCTCCTCCCCCAGGTGGGCACCAGTTTGGGTCTCAGTCCTGCCTCACCACCCATTTCCATGAAACTTATGGGAACTTAGCATCCCTGAAACATCTGTCATGACCAAATCTAATTAAATCAGCCCCCAAAAAAGCTGGGTGGAGGAAAGGACTGCCAGATGGGATCAAGCAGAAAGAACACACATTTGTAAAGCCCGCTCCCTTAGGAAGCACAGGAGGAGATTCCTTGGTTTGAGGCAGGTGCAGGTGGCTGAAGGAATGGTGAGTAGTGGCACAGTAATGTTGTCTCCTTGTGCACTGACGGGTGGACTTTTTGCCCTGGGCAGCAAGACATAGTTTGTGGCCTCTCCAACCTGCTGAGTGTCTGCCAGGAGCCCCAGGCTGCCTGCTGGATTTATGGCTCTGCAGGCTGTTAAATGCTGCCCCTATTTTTGCAGAATTCTCTCTGCACTTTCCCAGAACAGAGGGTGGCTTGTGGCTTAATTCTGGATCCACCTCACATCAGCAAAGGGAGGGGGCTCGTGGGCTCTCCTGGAATCATAGTGACAGGAGTCCTGGTGGCTGTGGGGTAAGTGGGCTCCACATCATCTTTGCTTCTCAGTGATGCTCCTGCATGTTGGGAACGGTCTGCTTTCTCTGAGTGTATCTGTGAAAGTCTGTTTTTGTTAGAGCAATAATCAAGACTTAAAAATTGAGCTAAATGTAGGTGATTGACTTATTTAACATCTTGAGCTTGTCCTTGCATAGCTGGACAGGAGGCACTGCCCAGCGCAGGTGCAGTCAGGGTGGGAAGCTGGTAGTGCCCATCTCTTCCCTTCAGTGTGTCCTTGGTGTTGTAGATGCCAGCGTCCTCCTCCCCTGCGGACATGCACTGAAGGCCCCTCGCTGGGATCACCTTGGGTGATTTGGGCACAGCCCCTCTTCTCTCCGTCCATGCCCTTCTCCTGTGGCAAAACCCATTGCTATGACAGGGTTCTGTTGCATTTAAATTTGCACAAAACAGGTTTTATTATAAAATTCCCTAGTGAAGGGAAGACTTATTTATTTATTTCTCACGATCCTTCCAAGTTTCTTCCAGTCTCTGCCTGATTCCATGACCAGCTTGTCAGACACTCTGGAGATGGATGTTCCTTCTCAAGGATGGAGAATCCTCTCTACACGTTCCTGTTTTCTCACAGGTAGCAAGTTCTGTGGGTACCAGCTGAGGGTGCCCTGCCACAGCCACTGTCCCCTTCTGCAGGACACAAGGGCAGGAAGGGGATGTCACTGCTTTAATTGTGTTCTCAGAAAGGTGATGTTCTTGAATGGCAGGCATTGAGATTTATTCAGTACTGCAGTCGGAGAAAGAAACTTGCTTCCATCGTGGTCTGGATGAAATGCCGAGAACTGATCAGTATTAAGATAATTATCCGTTAGTGTATTTGAATGTTTCTCCTGTTGGCACGACTAAGAGTAGCTGGCACCTGTGTGATGTAGATGTGAGAGCGCTTGCTTTCATCTGTCTGGTGGCAAATGTAGCCTGTACCTGGAAAGTTTTGCAGGTTTTTTGTAGAAATGATGGTGAATTTTTTTTTAATTAAAATCGAGGGTTCTCAGACGCTGCTGCCTCGGTGGAATGTCGTTTCTTTTTCAGGGCATGCCCCGGTTGCAGCAAGATGCTGCTTTTTTTGGTGCCTTTCTTGTCAGGATGATTCTTTTGGTTTCCAGAACACCCAGTGCGTTTGCTCTAATAGTCTTTCTCCTGGTCCTCTGTCCTGGTGACTCTGCCCTCTCCCAGCCTTGTGACTTGGTGTCTTCTCTGTCTGTTATGGTATGGCCTGACCTGCGTTTATGCCCTGCCACACCTTGAGTTCTGCTCAGAGTCCCTGAGGTACTGTCTTTCTCAAATTGGAATTAATAATTAATATAAAAAGCTTGAAAAAAAAAAAAATCTGAATTTTTTTTTACATAGTGTAATAACTGTTTGTAGATATTGTTCTGAGATGTAGGAATCTATTGGTGATATAAGAGGTTTTGTCTGTAAATAATCAGTTTAGAGTCCAAATGATTTTAATAAAGAGAATTCTTACACAATAATTCAATAAATTTTAATATACAACCTGAGTGTCATGTGTGTGTTGCACAATGAGGCAATTGCCCAACATCTATTCACCTTTTTTTCCTCCGAAGTGGAAATAGCGTAGTCCTGAGCACCAGGACCTGGGAGCTGTGCTGGGAACGTGGGGCTTTTCCCTCCTGCCCTTCCTCTGTGGTCCAGGAGATACGGACTGAGCTCCTTTGAGGTAACCTTGTGCTGCCTTCCACCAACACTCCTACATGGTGGCACTTCTGCAGTTTCCAGAGCTCAAATACCATCCCCAGCACAGGAGGGGAACCTCCCTTCACATCCCCTGCAGCAGGAGCTGGGCTGGAGCTGTGCGGGACAGTCGGGCAGATCTGTTCTGTGGCACCTTACAGCTCTGGCTGTGGTTTTCCACGGTGGGTGAGCGGGGAGGGGGTTGCTTGAGATCCAGTTTATGCTGATGGCTCTTGTCCACCAGCACGAGGCAGGAACCAGCATTCATGAAGTAGTGAAACAACTTAAATGAATTGCATGGTTCTTCCCAGAGGTAAAGCTGGCTCCTGGCCCATCTCTCCTGCCTTTCCCTCCGCCCTCTGCTTCCTTTACTAGCAGAGTTTGGATACAATCTGCTTCTCCCCAGTATCTCTGTAATGTCACTGCTCTCCTCCCTCCTTCCCATCGGGGTGTGTGCTCTCACTGGCCTTTTAGGGGTTACACACGGCTCGTCCTGGGGCAGCCTCTGCCCCTTCCCGTGTTATTTTTAGTGTAGGGAGGGCAGGTGAGAGGAGAGGGGCACAGGCAGGGGGGAGAAGGGCTCAGGGGCCCCCAGCCTGGGTCTGCAGCAGAGCTGCTGCTCGGCAGCCTTAACCCTTCACTTCGGGGCTGAGCGGGGAAACCTGAGCTGTGGAACAGCAGGGCCCCAGCGAGGGGGAGGCCAGGGCTGGCCCAGCTCTGCTCTGAGGCTGCGGCGCTTGGCAGGACGGGAAAAAATGGCATTTTTACTCCGTGTGGCCATTTGCTGGGCTGCCTGGGTCACACCTCGGGACTGCAGGGAGGATGCTGCTGTTGTAGTTGTTCTCCAGGAAAAGGGGCTGGGGGAAAGGTGGGCTCTGTGGTCACCAGCACCTCACTGCGATTGCACGTGGGTGCTGCTGGGGGAGGCTGAGGTGCCTCAGGATGGGCAGCGTGGCACTGGGTGGGCTTGGGGAGCCTGTCCCCTCTGCCAGGTGCAGGTTGGGGACCATTGTGCCAGGCAGGGATAGGAGACAGTGCCATGGCAGTGAGACAGGGCCACAGGTCCTGCTGACACACTGACTGGCCGGAGCAGTGGGAAGTGCCAGGCAGCCCCACGGTGTCTGGGGATGGTGGAGCAGAGGGGAAGGATTTCTCTGTTTCCATCTCGGCAGAGCTGTGAATTTCCCTCTATAAATAGTTGCTGTGGAGACTGTGGAGCTGCAGCAGGCTGACAGACCTGCTGCCACAGGAGGCAGGGAGAGGCAAGCAGTAAAGTGAATCCATCGCAGCTGTCCCAGCTCTCCTGCTCTCCTCAAGCCTGTTCCCAGAAGCGGTGCTGTGATCCGATACCCTGCCCTGCTCCTCACCACGTCCATCCAGCGATGCAGAAGAGTTGGGTCTGCTCAAGGACACCCCTCCCAGACAGCACAGACTAAAAGGCCAGCAGGACCAGCTGGTATCTCACTTTGGGGAGCTCCAGAATGAGCCAGATGACAAAGGGAGCGGCGTGTCCTGCCTGCGAGCTGCTGCACGGTAAGTTGGGACTCGGAGCCCCACGTGCTGATGGGGCTGCTTCTCTGCTGCGTGTTGTGACTTGCAGGGGTGCAAGGGCTTGTCAGGTCTGTGCTCGTGCAGGAGATGAAGGTGTGTGTTGCTCTGGTGAGCTCTGCCACTCCAGAGGTCCAGACGTTATAAAACATGACTGGTGGTGGGCAGCTCCTTACACCGTTCTGTGCAGGTCAGGTGGAGTTGTCCAGGCCAGAGGTGGAGCACCACTCCATGCCCGTGGCTCTCGGACCAGGCAGGACCAGTATGTTTTTGGGCTGAAGTTCTCTGACCTGGTCCAGGCCCGCAGCAAGTTAGTAGGTTCTGCACAGCGTAACTTTGAAAGCCAAAGGCAAAATAACAGTTGGCTTTAATGTAAAGGTGTCAAGCGATGAAGGACTTTAAAGCGTTGATTGTCCTTTATCACAAAGCTTTAAAAAGTATGTTCCACTCTCCTATGCCAAGTTGCATAGCAACGCTCCTCATCCTCTGCCAGTGCATCCATGGAACAAAGGTGGATGGAGGTGAAGTCTCACGTGCTTAAGGACGGACTTGCCTCACCTTTGCAATGAGAAGGACACTAGGGCCTGGTGAGCTGCCCAAAAGCTCCATCAGCCCTAGTGCTAGGACATGTTTTATACCCTGAGTGTGTCTTTGGGTCCTACTTTCCCACCAAAGTCTCCTATCACCATAACAATCCACCTGGGGAAGATGCTGTTGAACTCCCATCTCCACATACTCTTGAGTTTTTCTTTGGCAGGTGAATGGTGGGTGACATCTTAAAATCTTTAAGTCTGTTGCCCGGCTCTCCGATCAGCCCCTGCTCTCCTAAGGACCTAAGTGAAGAGGGCTTGGCTGGATTCTGGTGGTGCAGGAGCTCATGAGGTTGCTGATGTGCTCAGTCTGTGCACAAATAAGGAAAACATTGATTTCACCTCTGTTTCACAGCTAGGATATTATTATTTGCTGAAAAGAGTGGTCCTACAGGTATGCAGCATCCTGGAGGTTTATTCCTAAAAATGACTGATTCTGAACAGTGTAAATGCCCCAGTTAGAGGTGTAAAAATATAGCAAGGGGAAGGGATTTTGAGATCCTTTTGGACTGCTATATGGGCTTGGGTGAACAGAGCAATGTCAGCTCGGGCAATGTGGGGTGTCCCTGACACAATCAGAGCCTCGAGCCCAGTCTGACTCTTAATGAGAACCATGATGGGAGCTTGCTGGGTGCCCAAAGGCAGGCTGTGTCTCTGGCTGCTGTGCTGGGAGAGGAGCATCAGCGTGTGGAAAGAAACTTTTAGTCTTTTGAGGAAGTCACAGCTCTGTCTCAGCACCTGGAGGATGTTACTGTCCCATCAAGTGGCTCCCGCTGCCACCACCACTGCCAGCCCACTGTAACTATTTCTGAAAATCCTCCAGTGCAGACGAGCTCTTAACTTTAGTGACCTGATTTGAAATATTTAAAGGTCAGTATTTCTACCCGTGCTAATGGTCTACTGGGATCATTATCCCCTGTCACGAGCTCTGGCAACGCGCCTTAACCTGAAGCTTTGGCCATACAGCAAGTGACATTTCCAAACTATGAAAGGCTGGGTTGGGAGAACCCCAGCTGCAGCAGCTTACATCTACATTTCCATTAGCAACGCAGGCTCTGGGCTGCTATTTCAGGTGCTGAAGCCAGTTCTACGGGGGGACAGCAGTTGCATCAGTCTGTCTGCACTGTCTCGGTGTTTGTACCCTGGGCTGTCATAGTAACAAACCCTGGGAACAGCTTCTCCCTCCAGCACAGCCTCTTGCTGGGGTGTCATAGGACAGTCGGTGATAAATCCGTGCTCCAGCCAAGGGCTGGGCTTGCAGACAGATGTGCAGTGTCTAAAATCCAGGTTCTGCTTTGCACCCATCTGGTCTCCTCCTGCCAGCAAAAGCCAGGACATGTCCCCTCCTCAGCTGGTGATTTCCCCTGCTGTGGCCGTGAGAGGGGATCCCACATTCTCCACTAAGCCCCTGAAAATCCACATTGGGCACAGGGAAACCTGAGACTCCCACCTGGCTCTGGCCTGGCTGCACACCACCAGGATCCCTGCCCAGCCCCAGCCTGCCAGCTTTCCTCTTTTGAACTCTTAAAATAATCCCCGACTCCGTGAAGTGCCAAAAGCCCTGGGAACAGCCCGGCTCCAGGGGCCGATGAAGCAGGTGGGAAGGAAGAGGTGAGGGAAGAGCAGGGGTAGAATAGGGAATCCATGTGGCTGGTGTGCAGCAGAGGTGTGGCTGCCCTGCAGCTCCAAATCTCTTTGAAGGAATAAAGTGCTGAAGATCTCACCACCTGCACCCCACGCCCCGGTTCCCACTGCTGCCATCCCTTCGAGCCAGGATCTGCTGCAACGCTGGGCCATGGAGGAGCGGGCGCAGGAGGTGCCGGCAGCCCAGCGCACAGGTGAGTCCTGGGGCGTGCAGCTCCGGAGCTGAGATCATGCCAGGCTCTTCCCAGACCAGAGGAGGCTGCCAGGACCTCTCTGGCCATTCCTCCAGGAGGACAGCTGTCCTCAGCCGCTCTTTCGGTCCAAGAGCATTTAGAGATGTCAGTGTTGTCTCGTGATGGTCCCCACAGGAGGCCACCACCCCGTGCAGGAAGGAGAAGTGTTCAACACGCGATACCAGGCTCTGCGCAAGCTGGGCTGTGGCGCCTTTGCCACCGTCTGGCTGTGCCAGGACATGAGGTGAGGGGCTGACCAGCTTTTGGGGAGGTGGGAAGGGGTGGCTGATCTCCTGGGAATGCAGCTGCCTGCCCCAGAGCACTTCGGCATCCCCTGAGCACAGGGTAAACCTGGCAGTGAGACTGGTGGGGTACAATGAGCGGAACTGGTCCCCAGAAACCAAAGAACATAAATGAGGTGGGCTCAGCCCTTGCTCTGTGTTGGCTCTTCTCGGTTAGACCCTGCAGTATCCATGCTCAGCCCTTTTCCCTCCAGCCCCTTGCTGGTCTCTGGGGCACCTGTGCTGCCTGATGCCAGCAGCATCACCAGGAGAGATGCCCACGTTCTGGCGTGCAAGGCTGGTTGCAGGTGGGCAGGGCTGGGTGACTGGGAGAAGGGGAGGTGCTGCTGGTTAGGGCCACGCTGGTGTACGCTGGCTGACATCTGTGATTCATTTCCCAGGAGGAAGAAACACGTAGCCCTGAAGGTCCTGAAAAGCAGGGAGAGCTCTGCTGAGGCTGCCCAGGATGAGGTCGCTCTTCTCCGCTGTGTATGTATATTCTGGGGCTCTGTGCTTTGCTCCACAGGAAGAGCCACTGAGTTCAGGTCTGAGTGTCAGCCTCATCGTCCCTTCTCCCTCCAGGTCTCAGTCTGAGGAGCTAGGTGGGGAACAGGAAAAAAACAGAAAGTTAGGTAATTCATAGAAATTGCCTTGGCTCAGTGCTGGCCCCTGAAATGGGCACCTTCTCCCTCCTGTCACACTGGGAGAGGTGGCTGTGGCTGTGTCCCCCTTGCCCTGTCAGCCCATTTCTTTCAGCTGAGACAGAAATCCAGTAAAAAGGAGGAACCTGCAGAAAGATAAGGTGGATAACCATCAGAAAAAAGTAGTAATGTTGTCTTTAAGTTGGAGATGGGAGTGTTTCCACTGTATTTGTGTCGTTCCCAGCTCAGAGGGCATTGATCTGTCACAACACTGATACTGAAGTTAAAGGAAATATCTGCAAAAAGAAAAAAAAGAAGCAGGATGTAGCAAAAATGAAATAAACCTCTGAAGTCAGAAAGCTTCCTCCTGCCTTTGCTAATGGATGTGGTAATTAGGTGCCTGTATCTGGGTCTCAGCTAGTTGCCTTTGAAGGTGACTTGAGCTGCTAGTTCTAGAAAGCTCCTGGTTACAGTTCTTCGAGTTTGCCTAAATATGAAGTTACATCAGCTTTAGATGAGTAAAAGCCATTAAATTTTGCATTTCAAATTACTCTGAGGCCTTTCTCCCAACAGGTTTGGGAAAGGTTTAGTTTGCACCTGTAATTCTGTAGACCTTATCAGAAGGGACGTGAGCTCGACTCAGTGATGCAAGAGGAAGTACCAAGTGGTACTAATTTAATGTAATCAGAGCACTGGTTTCCTGCACATCAGCACAATCCTGCGTGCAGACCGAGCCTTCCCCTTGCTGGGCTACTGATTCCCTCTGAAAGACTCGCCTTCTGTTCAGCAGAATGCAGCAGGTTCCCAGGGCTGTTCCCACCAGCACAGGGTGGTCAGTGCCTGCAGGAGAAGCCATCTGGTCCACCCTGCTGCCAGGGCTGCCCACCCCTGTCACACCCACACAAACCCCCCGGTGCTGGTGCAGGCGGATCCGGCAGCTGCCCAATGCTCCAAACCAAAATCACAACAGTTATGGATGTGAAAAGGGAAAAACAAGGATGAGTGTCTGTCCCAGGATCAGTGCTCTGGGGGAGCAAACTCCCGGTGCAGCTTGGTCCACAGGAGAACAGTGCTGGTGCAAGATCAGGGGTACCATAGCCCCTGTGCTTGGGGAGACTCGGGGTTCACCCAGCCCAGCACCCTGGGCCCACAGCAGATATCCAGACGGGTGTACAGACAAGTGAAGCACAGGGTGCTGCTCCCACCGAATGCTCCCCTGCCCTACAGCAGTTTCCAGCTGGAGATCTCTTGGGCCAAGGGTGAGGTCTGTGTGGGCAGTAACTCTCAGCAGATTTACCTCCAAGAGACCTGCCCTGCTTTCCTGTGAGCCTGTGTGGGCTCCAGCACACACAGCCCCTGTGACAAGAACTGCCACCAATTACCCACATGCTGCGTGAAGAACCATCTCCTCTGCTTTGTTGCTGGACCTTCCAAGTGCTAGGTTTGATGCCAGCTGGTTCTTGTATGAAAGATCTACATTCATGCCCTCTGCCACCACTCTGTATCATAGATCTCTGCAGTACTTGCCCATAGCCAAGCCTTATTCAGCCCATAGAGACCTACTTCACTGGGTTCCTCCAGACACAGAAGCTGCTCTCTAGCCAGGTAAGACAGGTAGCCTTCAAGTGGACAAAGACAACCAGAAGGTCTCTGCCTTTCTGCAACCCCTTGCAAGAAACTGCTGAAGGGAAGGTGTGTGTGTTTTAAAAGGCAATGTCCCAACCTGCTGCTCTCAGCTGGGGAGGGATGGGGCCATCCCCGCTCTGAGGACAAGGAGCAGAGGCTGCAGAAGGGCAAAGGAAGCGGATGGTCATTGCTTCTGGGAGCAGGGAGCTGTGGTCTTGGAGGAATCCCCTTCCAGCACAAGCAGGAGCACTTTCTGAGCCTGCATGGGGTAGAATGAGCAGTGGGAAGTGTGCTAGATGTTATTAGCAGGATCAGCTTGAGTCATTTGGACACTGTGAGGGTGATGGTCCCACCTGGTCAAGAGCTAGACAACATACAGAAACTCATTCCTTGGTAACAGACTCAGCTTGTGTGTTTAGAGCCTGCTTTTCTCGATGCTGTTTTCATGGGATTTGTCATGAAGTGTCAGGTCCTGGAAGAGAAAGTCTGTACAACAGGATAAACAGGCACAAGATGTCCTTCTGCATATATATGCCTCTAATTACAGTTTTCTTGGAATTGTCCCCATCAGGTGAGCAGTATGAAGAAGAAGGACCGGGCAGGAGAAAACATTGTCTGTTTGTTAGATGACTTCAGAATGATTGGAGAGAATGGTTTCCATATCCTTCTGCTGAGAGTGCTGTGGCTCTGGGTCAGCAAAGCCTGGGCTTGCTTTGGAGAGTCACAGGATGGTATAAAACCACCAAGGGCTGTGCTCTGATGAGGAGGATGAGCAGGGCAGGGGCTGGACTGGGACACAGGGAGGTGACTGGAGGGGAGAGGTTGGATAAGGAGATACTTGGCTTCTCTGGTGAAAGGCAAAAGGCTGGTGGTGGCATCTCCTCTCTGTTAGTGAATCCCTGACTCTTTCCCAGATGTGTGCTTGGTATTTGAGGCGCTGGGTCCTTCCCTGCGATGTCTGATGGGAAACTACACGGCCCGGGGACTGCCTTTGCCTTTTGTGAAAAAGTCGTTACAGCAGGTGAGAACCTGGCTGGAGCTGGGTGAGGGCACCAAGGGACTGCTGGCTGGGGAACATGCCATAGCCTTAATCCTGGGGCATCTGCCATGAACTCCATGACTGCATCTGCAAAGCAAGGGACAGCACAGAGTGAGTGCCCAAGGAATGCTTTTTTTTATTTAGGAAAACAGTAACTATTTATTTTGGGGATAAGGAGAAAAAACATTAAATATAATGCAGAGTGAAAAGTCATCATGTTCCCATGAATACGGGCACACTGCACGTTACTGCCCAAGCCTGTAGTCTCACTGGGTTTGGGAAGGAGTCAGGACCACCACCATGCAGAGTTACCCCCCTGCAGACCCACACCAGGGATCCAGGGGTGGCACTTGTGTTCCCACCATCTCAGGGATCATTGAATTCTCCAGCAGTTCTGCTGCTCGCAATAGTGGGGGACAAACCACCTGCAGGGGACAAACAGCCCACTGGAATTACGCTCCTTGTTGGCAAACCCTGTATCTCTCTGCCCTCCTGCTGCTCCAAGAACCTACCTCGGGCAGCAATGCCAGGCAGCTGGTGTTCACCTCAGCATCCAGCCACAGACAGCACTGGCTGGTCTGGCAGCTTTCTGCAGGGTACCACCAAAGGCTGCTCGAGGTGTCCCTCCATGCTGATGTCTCGCCAGGGCTTTCTAAATGGTTGGTTCAGTTGGCTGGTCCTCCACCTACATTGAGGTTTTCTTGCTCAGAGCCAACTCTTCCTTCATCCCCTGTAAGGATGTGGTGTGCTGAGCAAACAGATCCTGAAAACTGAGTTTCTTATATGTTGGCCGGGAATAGCTAAGGAATGGGAAACCTGAGAGAGGCCTCGAAGAGTTAAAATTACATTTTGCCTCTCAGGCGGAGATTTATCTGAAGTCTGCAAACTTGCCAAGATGAAGATTTGCTGCCCTGATTCCTGTGCCCTTCTAGGGACACTAAGAAAGAAAACCACTTCCCCCTTGATCCTATTTTCTGGAATAGCCTCTTCTTCCTCGGAATAGCCTCTTTCTCTAAAGAAGCTCCACTAACACCTGAATAAGTTACACAAAAAAGTAGTGGCCTGAATCTCTGTGCCCCATTTCACACCCACACCTTTTGCTTGATCCAATCCCTTATCTGCTTTAATTGTAAAATCACAGAATCCTTTCTTTTCCCCCTTCAGATCAGCACAGGGGCAGTATTTACTTCTGATTCATTCCAGTTTAGCTATTTAAATCTTTCCCCGTGTTTCACAGTTACCATTTAAGGTTGGTCTTGCCCTGAGGCTGGTGTTCATCCCAGAATAGAATTCAATAATACAGAGAATATTTGCCAGCCCTTTATGACTGACCAGAGTGTTTAAAAAAATAGATATAAATCTCCCAGCAGCGTTTCCGCTGTTATTGATTTCTGATAGTGGCTGTTTCTCTGTGGTAGGTGTTGTTTATCTCTCCCTGTGACAGGACAGACTCTCC